>NC_067473.1:161295166-161595166 GCF_947179515.1 Apodemus sylvaticus | reverse complement strand
CAAGTCCCATAAGCCCTCTTCCTTCCCCCTGTTCCTCCATCTACTCCTTCCCACTTCTCTGTTCTAGTATTCCCCTATACTGTTGCACTGAATCTTTCCAGAACCAGGGGCCACTCCTCCATTCTTTTTGGACATCATTTAATATGTGGATTATGTCTTGGGTATTCCAAATTTCTAGGCTAATATCCACTTGTCAGTGAGTGCATACCATAATTAATCTTTTGAGACTGGGTTACCTCACTTAGTATGATGTTCTCCAGTTCCATCAATTTATCTAAGAATTTCATGAATTCATTGTTTCTAATGGTTGAATAGTACTCCATTGTGTTAATATGCCACATTTTTTTGTATCCATTCCTCAGTTGAAGGACACCTGGGTTCTTTCCAGCTTTTGGCTACTACAAATAGAGCTGCTATGAACATAGTGGAGCATGTGTCCTTATTGCATGCTGGGGAATCCTCTGGGTATATGCCCAGGAGTGGTATAGCAGCGTCCTCCAGAAGTGTCATGCCCAGTTTTCTGAGGAACCGCCAGACTGATTTCCAAAGTGGTTGCACCATCTTACAATCCCACCAGCAGTAGAGGAGTGTTCCTCTTTTTCCACATCCTCGCCAGCACCTGCTGTCTCCTGAGTTTTTGACCTTAGCCATTCTGACTGGTCAAAGGAATACAAATTGGAAAGGAAGAAGTCAAACTATCATTATTTGCAGATGATATGATAGTATACTTAAGTGACCCCAAAAACTCTACTAGAGAACTCCTACAGATGATAAACAACTTCAGCAAAGTGGCTGGCTACAAAATCAACTCAAGCAAATCAGTAGCCTTTATAAACTCAAAGGATAAGCAGACTGCAAAAGAAATGAGGGAAATGACACCTTTCACAATAGCCACAAACAGCATAAAGTATCTTGGGGTGACTCTAACCAAACAAGAGAAATATCTATACATCAAGAACTTCAGATTTCTGAAGAAGGAAATTGAAGAAGATCTCAGAAAATGGAAAAATCTTCCATGCTCGTAGATTGGCAGGATTAATATAGTTAAAATGGGCATCTTGCCAAAGGCAATCTACAGATTCAGTGCAATCCCCATCAAAATCCTAACCCAGTTCTTCATAGAGCTGGAAAGAGCAATTCTCAAATTCATCTGGAATAACAAAAAACCCAGGATAGCTAAAACTATTCTCAACAGTAAAAGAACTTCAGGGATTCAGTATCCCAGACCTCAAACTTTACTACAGATACTTTCTTTATTTACATTTCAAATGTTATTCTCTTTCCTGGTTTCCCCTCAGAAAACCCCCTAACCCATCCACTTCCCCTGCTCACTAACCCACCCACTGCTGCTTCCCTGTCCTGACAATCCCCTTCACTGGGGCATTGAGCCTTCTCAGGACCAAGGGCCTCTCCTCCCTTTGATGTCCAACAAGGCCATCATCGTCTGCTACATATGCTGCTGGAACCATGGGTCCCTCCGTGTGTATTCTGGTTGGTAGTTTAGTCCCTGGGAGCTCTGAGGGTACTGGTTGGTTTATATTGTTGTTCCTCCTATGACACTGCAAACCCCTTCATCTCCTTGGGTCCTTTCTCTAGCTCCTCCATTGGGGACCATGTGCTCAGTTCAATGGTCGACTGAAAGCACCCACCTCTGTATTTATCAGGCACTGGCAGAGCCTCTCAGAAGACAGCTATATCAGGCTCCTGTCAGCAAGCACTTGTTGGCATCCACAATAATGTCTGGATTTAGTAACTGTATATGGGATGGATCCCCAGGTAGGGCAGTCTCTGGATGGTCTTTCCTTCAGTCTCTGCTCCACACTTTGTCTCTGTATCTCCTCCTGTGGGTATTTTTGTTCCCTCTTCTAAGAAGGACCAAAGTATCCACACTTTGGTCTTCCTTCTGCTTGAGATTTGTTTGGTCTGTGAATTGTATCTTGGGTAATCCGAGCTTCTGGGCTAATATCCACTTATCAGTGAGTGCATACCATGTGTGTTCTTTTGTGATTGGGTTATCTCACTCAGGATATTTTCTAGTTCCACTGTTCAGGAACTAAATTCACAAAGCTTTCTGAGGTAGGAATTATTAGTTTTACTTTATATAGAAGGAAATTAAAACCCACAAAGATTGGTTACTTGGCCAGTAACAATAGAAATAGCTGGCCTTGGATTTATTACCAGTCTAAATAATCCCAATTAAAAAAAATTCTCATTCTGAACACTGTGTTCTCCAATAAACTGGATTTTTAAAATACCAATAGACATCCCACACACAGTCTCTGTCTCTGTCTCTCTTTCTCTCTCCTCTCTCTCTCTCTTTCTCTCTCAGGTGTTTAGAATGCTAATTCAGATTAAAAGGCCTCAGATGTCCCGTGCTGTTCTCACTGCAACCCAGAATTCACAGACTTTCAAAAGCGTGCCATTTCTTTGCTAGCAAATGAGCCATCTTCACTGCACCTTGAGGAAAGCTGTGCTGTTTCTTTTCCTGACCTAGAAGAATCCTAGGCTTTTGTTTCTCAGACAGGAATATTTTAAAATATACTTTCATTTCACAAACCAGTAGTCCATCCCTCATGCTTTAGTGATGCATTTTGCCTCTCTTCCTCCTCTGAATCACAATATGCACATCAGGCACCGGGCACGAGACCTCCAAGACGTGATGATTTGATGAACAGGCTGTTTCCTTACACTGGGTCCACACAGTGGCTGCTTCTCATGCAGCTTCTCGCCTCAGGGTTTCACATTGCTATTGGTTGAGTGGAGGGGCAACATCTCCATGGTTATTCTGGTTCCATGCCATCCATTGACACCAGCTGAACCATCAGATCAGTGGTCTTGTTTTCTAAACCATCTTTCAACTGGCATCTCAGAGAGGACATCTCTGTACCCCTATGCCTCTATTCTCTCTCTCTCTCTCTCTCTCTCTCTCTCTCTCTCTCTCTCTCTCTCTCACACACACACACACACACACACACACACACACACACACACACACTGAGTTCCCCATAGAAAGATGAAGGCCGATAAAATAGAAACATAGATGGGTACCACTGTGACCAGAAGGACTTATATGGTGGCACCTAGAAAATAAACCTAATTCGCATCAACCCTCTCCTGGAACCTAGGACCAGGGTCTAATATTCATCTGGAAGATTATCTGCCTGATGGCTGCTCTACATCTAAATCCCGCCACCCAAGGAGCCAGCACTCACCATCTCCTCACTCTTCAGCCCTGACTCACCCACCACATTGTTGGAGAGTGACAACCAGAGAATCTGCCAGCTCAGCTGCTCCAGCCAGGCCCCTGCTCTACACCGCAGCTACAGAGCCATCTCCCCATGTTGCCAGCTAGGGGATGTTTTCCCAGTGATCTCAAATCATCTCAAATGTTTAATAGCCAGGAGTAGCTATTGGTGGGCCCAAAAACATGCACAGAGCAGCTTTTTCCCTGAGGAAAACTCATGGAACATAACCCGAGTTTATCCTCTCCTTGGCTTCCTCATCTTCCATCTCTAGGCCTTGAGCAGAGGGCAGCCAGGGGTTTCCGAGATGCTGTGTGGATTTGGTCAGAATTTTGGGATGATAATGACTGCATTTTGATTGTCTTCTAATACAAAATGAGAACAGTAGAGCCTGAAATTGGGAAGAGAGGGAAGGGAAGGGAAGGGAAGGGAAGGGAAGGGAAGGGAAGGGAAGGGAAGGGAAGGGAAGGGAAGGGAAGGGAAGGGAAGGGAAGGGAAGGGAACGGAAGGGAAGGGAAGGGAAGGGAAGGGAAGGGAAGGGAAGGGAAGGGAAGGGAAGGAAGGGAAGGGGAAAGCACCCTTACCAAAAGAAGTAGATGACCTAGGAGAATAAAATAACCTTAATTCCCATCAACCCTCACCTGGAACCAAGGACCAGGGGCTAATATTCATCTGGAAGATTATCTGCCTGATGGCTGCTCTACATCTAAATCCTGCCACCCAAGGAGCCAGCACTCACCATCTCCTCACTCTGCAGCCCTGACTCACCCACCACATTGTTGGAGAGTGACAACCAGAGAATCTATTGTTCTGCTACCTGAACAACAAATACTGTGAGAAAGGACAGTCTCTCCTCCCACCCTCCATTATTCACCACACAGCCAATTCTTAGGGATGGCTGGGAAGGAAGAAGGCAGAGAGGAGAGGAAAAGAGACTAACACTGTCCTGTCTCCAAATGAAATCTCCCTTGCTGCTGTCCCATTTTATCCTTTTCTGAGTCAAGGAATACAAAGGTAAGGTTGTTTCCTTGGGGCCAAATGAGGCAAATCTACCTCCCGTGATCTGCATCAAGAATGCCTCCTGGATAACGGGGTTAACTTTAACCCTGAACTAAACTGTTTTTATTATTGATATATGGTCTGAGTGTGTCCCCCAGCGGTCCCTGTGCTGAAATTTAATACTCTGCATACAGTATTTAGAAGATGGAGACGCAGTCCAACCATAATATTTAGGGGGCTTTGGAAGGTGATAGTACTAGATAGGCTTCTGTTGCTGTAATGCAACACTAACCAAAAACAACTTGGAAAGAGTCTGTTTACAGCTTACAGTCCATCCATAAGGGAAGCCCATCAGTGCAGGAGCACAAGACACAAACCTGGAGGCAGGAACTAAAGCAACGACCATGGGCTAATTTTCCTTACTGGTTTGCTTCTCATGGCTCCTTCAGCGTGCCTTCTTGGACAACCCAGAGTCGGCACTGCCCTCAGTTTGGTGGGCCCTCGCACATCAATCATTATTATGAAAAACACTCTAAAGGTTTGTCTACAGGCAAGCCTGATGTAGATAGATACTTTCTCAATTAAAGTTATTTTTTTGAAGATGATTCTAAGATCCTTCCAACAAAATACTAAGACTCTAGAACTTACCATTGGCATCAGAAGTGAGTTTTTCTAGATAGGCTTGGCCCCCCAGCTTAGAAGTTTCCTAACTCTTCATTGTTTATGATTGGCCTAAACTTCAACAGTGTTTAATTCTGACTCATAGACTCATGGATAGTATGTACTTCACTGGTATGAAATTCTAGTTTGTTTGTTGTTTGTTTTTTTTTTTAAGATTTGCTTATTCTATACGTATGACTATTTTGCCTGCATACATGTGTGTGGAATTTGGTAATGGGTGGTTGTGAACCATCACGTAGGTGCTGGGAACTAAACCTAGGCCTTCTGCAAAAGTAATACATGCTTGAAACCACTAAGCCATCTCTCCGGCCTTGGTATGGCCATCCATAACTTAATCGTTTGTTAAAGTGAGCTACCAAGTACTCTTAGGTTTTGAAAAAATTACATACATATTCTTAAGCCTTGCAGTTGGCTTCTGGAAGTAAGTGGATAAAAGCACAAATTGCTATATTGGGATAGCAATTTGGGAGGTATTAATAGCTCTTCTAGAAGGCAGCAGCTAGGAAGAACCAGCCATCCTGCATATGCCCTGAGTATTTGGTTCAAGCTGTCCCTATGCACCCATCTTTTCTGTTCTATTACTCCCATGTCTCAATGCAGATGAAACTGAGCTACTCCAGAGCAGCAGGTATGCCTTGTTCATCCCCTACTTTCTGGCAATAAGCACATAAAGAGGCATGCTTGTCGTTTGAAGAACTAAGAGAATTTGCTAGTCCCTCATAGAAGTTGTGTCCCTCAAATACATGGTTATTACAGCGCTATAAAGAGCCAGTGAGCCCACATAAAACTTTACAAGTCTCCTGTGCCTCCCTCTGAAGATACTCCAAATATACAGGGGCAACAGACAGCGCACTAAGAACAAGTATGTGGGAATGGAGAGGCAGGATTTGAGGGACTGCCCCACATAGCTTAGTGGTTCATGATCTTAGATACTTGGTCTGAGATAGGTCTTCTCATCTTTAAGAAATGGAGAAATACTGTGCTCTCTGCTTCCACTACACATGTGGCAGACGGCTATCATCATAGAATTCATGCTTTCATAAGTTTAGATTACACCAACATCATATAAGTAGCTCCCATCTGTCACAGGCTCTGGGGATCACTTCCTTGCAATCATTTCAGCCCAGGAAGTCTTCCTATTTTGCTGTGAAGATCAGTGATGAGCAGGGGACTTGGGGGATGTAGACAATCAAAGGTTGGCCATGAGTTGGTAGTGTTTGAAGTTATGCTGTAACTAGTATCTTTCCTGTGTCTTTGTGTGTGTTTGACATACTCCCAAGGAACACACTTAAAACAACCTTCTCAGCAGTGATAGGCAGTGAATCTCACCAGGCTCATTTTACACACAAGAAACTGAGGCTAAAGGAATCCATGGGTCCCACTAGAGGTTAGAGGCAGTTAGTCTAGGAGACAGCTTCCTACTTTCATACAGTCTTTTGCAACCTAGCAGCCACGTGTGGCTTGTCCTGCCAATCAGAATCACTTCAGCTTTCTCCATAACTTAATCGTTTGTTAAAGTGAGTCCCCAAGTACTCTTAGGTTTTGAAAAAATTACATATATATTCTTAAGCCTTGCAGTTGGCTTCTGAATAGGGCCCTTCCAATGTCTATGTTTGTGCCCAGAGGTGGTGGGACACTGAAAGAAAGTGTAGCAATGAGGAAAAACAGATCTCCATCACTTTTCTGTGCCATGAACCCCATTCTCCCTCCATGCCTTAACCATTAAGAGGTAGGGTAGCTCTTCAATTCACCATTATCCTCTACAAACCTCTGCTAAAGTCCCCAGCAGCACCATATGGGCGTTGCTGAGGTACGACATCTCTTCAAAGCCCAGAGCTACTCATTCCCTTAAGTGATTTTCAATTTGATTAACAAATGGTACAAAGAGAAAGAAAAAAAGTCATCACAGTAAATCTCTGCCTTGAAGAAACTGCTCAACAGTAGGGTAAGGAGGGAAAAGGAAGGGAGACTGAGGGCTAGAAAGGGAGAGATTTGTCTTTCTCCTTTGCAAGAAAAATAACTCTGTGTGTGCACACACTTACACACTTCTGTATCCTGTGCATACCTTGGCAGAGGCAGAAAATAGAATTGGAAACTACATTTCTCTGGGGGCATCTAAAAGACGTGCCCATTTACAGTTCAGAGGCTGACTGAAGATCACATACGTCTGAAAGTTCTACTCCAAAATGTGTATGTCACTCACGGAATTCCTTAAAGGGGAAAGGTAACAATATGAGCCAAACCAGCAGTACATAAAGCCTGAGGACTTCTCCAGGTATTTTCTTCTGGGATCATATTTTGTCAAAACCGGTATCTTGGTTCTCTCCCTATCCATTGACATAAAGTCACAAATGGGCTGATTTCTCCTTCTGTGTGTTGACCTTGATTTAAGGGCTTAAAAAGGCATGCCAATTGGTTAGTCTATAATACACCAGGCGACTTAGAAAACACTGCCAAAGCCCTTCCCCAATCCAAGAAATGGTCACTGGTGTCTGTACTATGACATACCACATCCACACACATCTCCATGCGAGGTACTCAAGCATCTCTGGCTTTGTCTGAAAGGGTTAGCTTCCATCACCCAAGCTAGCTTCTAAGCATCACCCACGCTTCCCCCTTAAGTTATCTGTTGGTCTCTAAGTCATTTAACTTTTCCAATTATAGTTCATATCATCTCCAGGTTTGCCACTGAGCCTAAAAGGCATCCAGCAGAGTAAAAGCTACACCCCAAACTATCTCCCCTGCCACGAACCCAAGGCTATGTGAAAATACACCCTCATCCATCCTGAGGCACTGGAAAGAGTTAATCCTGACAGGCAGCTGTATCCATCCCAAGGTATGCTGTGATGACAGTATATTTTCAGTGAGGTGGTTGGAGTCTCCTGCAGTCAAGGTCTGTGCTGATGACAATACCAGCCTTGTAATGTCCAGCAATCTATGACCTTCCCAATACTCTTGATTGACAAAGCAGAAGGCTTTTAGTTGAAGAGCTAAGTTCACAAATACTCTCCTGGGCTTTCTTTCTGGTCAAGTTTGTGTGTTCCCAGAAGCCCTATGGGGGTTGGGAGTATGATGTGCTTCAAGAGGATTTTGCTCATGTACATGGGAGGGGTGTGCACATGTCCATACAGACATACAAAGATCTTTAGGACTGAGGAGGTAGAGAAAAAAAGGAGACTGTGTGCATTCAAGATCTATTCTCCAACACACCACCCACTGAGGCAAGAGCCTAGAAACAGGCAATCTGAGAAAGCTATGAGACTGTAAAAACAGAAGCACAGTCAGACGGAGCCATCACTGGTGTGCGAGGACAGGTCAGTGCCACAGTGATGTCCATTTTCTTTAGAAGGTCCATGGGATACAATTATGTCTGAGTTTCAGAAAGTCTTTTCTATGCATTTATTTTTTAAATAGGTAATCTATTACTATGTCAAAAATATAATGTTTGTATTATGAAAAACATTCCTTAGATGTACAGTCCACCTTCTCAGTTCTCTCTCTCTCACCTTTCCTTACCCTAGGTAGACTGTTATTATCTTCTGGAATAAGCTTAAGGAATATCTTATGAATATATATATATATTCTCCCCTCTTTAACAGGGGGGCACACTACATACCTTACTGAGCACAGTGGCTGCTTCTTCTCCTCTTCCTCTTCCTTCACCTTCCTTCCTCTCTTTTTTTTTTTATCCTCCTCCTCTTCTTCCTCCTACTCTTGCTTTTGGTGTTGGGCATTAAATCCAGAGCCTCATACTTGCTAGACAGATATTCTATAATAGTGTGCTTAGCCCTTCTATTATTTCTTATTTTAGTAGAGGACTTGCTAAGTCACACAGGCTGCCCTTGAACTCATTCTAAGCAGACCTTACCCTTGCACCCATCCTGCCTCTGCCTCCTGAGTAGCTGGGGTGAATGGTAGCTGTCCCGGATCATGCTATCCTTATGCACAAGATAAAGAATGAGAAATTAGCCACCACTGGGATGATAACACACCAAGGTCATGTCAAACCAGAAACAGAGGGTAGCAGTATCAGCACTTTGTGTGGAGTTCTTCCTGGTGCATGGCCTGTCTCTTGGCCATGTAAAGTTGATGTGGGAAGCACGGGCAGGCTTCTGGGGAACAGTTTGTCATCTTAAGTAGTCTAAAATCTCCCCTGGCAATCTTGCACGCAACACATATTTGCTTAGTAAACCTGTTCCCTCATAGATCATGCAAAGATAAACTTGAGCCCTTTGCTCTTCAGATGAGTAATGCACCAGCCTCTGCAGAAACCTTTGCCCAAGGCTTGGCTCAAAGTAGCCACTTCATAAGATAAACATCAGTTGAGCTTGAATGATCACTAAATTTCAGTTTAACAGTACCTGGATTAAAGTAATTCCCCACAACGTGACGGAAAACTGGCACATTTCAAAGGCAGCCCAGTGGCAGCTTACTCTGGTCACACAAGCATTTTGTAAGCCAGTGAATGCCTCTCACTCTCCTGCCAGAGAACTGGAAGCCACAGCACTCTGGTGTGACTGAGGTCCAAGAAGATTCTCTGCCTGGTGCCTGGCAAAGTCCATTCAGAGTGCTAAAGAGGAAGATGGGGTCACATGGGGTGTCAAGTGACAGCAAAGATTGGGAAAGGAAGGAAGAGCAAGCAGTCTTTTCTAATTCACTTCTGGTTCTTCTAGAACACGCTTCCTCTCTGGTCACCCCCAGAAGTCCTGACCAATCACAGCCCCTCTGCTCTGGGATTAAACCAAGACTATCCTGGCATACTTCTTCAAAGCATGTCTTCGTCACATGCAAATAGGAGATCCGGAGGAGAAAACAAAACAAAGAAAACAAAAACAAGAGAGAACTTGCGGGTTTTTGTTTAATTTTTTTCTTTTTATGTATTTTTTGAGGCAGAGTTTCACTGTGCAGCTTAGGATAGCCTGAAACTCACTAAGTATCCCAGGCTGACTTGCAACTCATGCTACTCGGCCCAACTCAGCCTCCAGTGCTGATTATACCCATGGTATAATCTCAGTGAGACCGTACCATATCACGCTCTTGTCATTTGACATAGGGACTATATCGACTGCCCATGTCACTATCATACTCAGTTTGTGGAATCTTATAGTCAAAGGAAAGAGGAATCTAGCACATCTGTATAGAATAGTAACCTTCTATGCATTCTAGCAATGTGTACATCCTTCCTATCCCTCCCTGAGGATCTCAGTTCAAGTCCACAAACAGTGATCTGGGCCTCCATCCTAATTTTTCTGTAGGGAGCCAACACAGTCATTACCTCCACACAAACATGTCAGGCCTACCCACATGGATCCTGCGAAATCTCTCCCAGCCGGCCAGCACTGAATCAACTTAACTGCTTTTGGCAAGCAGCTCCGTCTCAAACACAAAATGGCTGGCATGAGACTCCCTCCCAGGTCACACAGCCTTCTGTTGGCAGTGGGGGCCTCTATCTTCTGAGAAGATGCAGTCCCTGAGAACAGTGTAGGGGTCTGGCAAGACATAGAACCTCAGTTTCATTATCAGGAAACCCCTGTCCCTTAGAGAAGTTCTAAGGAATCAGTGGACTTAGCCCTGCAGAAAGTTTAGCAGACTAATAGGTTGTTAGTGTTGGATAAATATTTCCTAGCTTGGCATCAGTGCTAACCGCTCTGAAGACTCACAGCCTGTGATGTAGGGATGGTACTTGGAAGTGGTGGGATGGATGGTTAAGTTGCCAAAGTCTGATTTGTAGCCTTACCAGAATGTGATCTCAGGTTGCCTAATGTTTCTGTTGTATTTCAAACTTAGGATAATTCCTGACCCTCAATAAATACTAACTGATTCTGCCACCCTCAGCAGACATTAATTCTCTGTAGTTCTTCATTTAAGGTTGGGGTCTTTGTGAGATTACCTCCTTCCATATTGACATGCCAACTGGTGTTGGCCTTTTTCAGATCTTGTTTAGGTCACTGGGTTGCTCTTGTCATATATAGAAGACATTATCTCACAGCCAACTTCCTGGTCCTCTAGATCTTTTCATCTCCACTTCTGCTCTTCCGTGGTGTTTCCTGAGCTTTAGCTGTAGGGACTGTGTTGTAGATATATCAACTGGGGCTGGGCAGCCTACAGTCAAATGCTCTCTGCACTCTGACCAGTTGTAGATTCCGCTAATGGTCTCTGTCTACTGCAAAAAAGGAACTTCAATGATGAGGGACAAGATCAGTGCTTATCTGTATGTATGAGGAGAAGTAGGATTCAGTTAGAAATGACACGGCTTTACAGACGCAGCAGTAGCAGGTTCATCTCTGCCAACCATAGGCAGTAGGCTAGGATTACAGTACCAGGCACGGATTCCCTCCTACTAAGCAGGCTCTAAGTCCAACTAGATGATTATTGGCTGTCCCTAGGATGTAAGTGCTACAGTTGCACCTTTTAGGATATCTTGACATTCTGATCATTGTTTTACAGACATTACCCGCTGGGTAGAACTATTGATTGACATCTTGCATGTTTCCTTTTGGTACTATGAGAGATAATCCTCAGGGATAAGCCTTCTAAGTCAATCCTACCTCAATTCCTCTAAGTTATGGAGTATATGCTGTCTGCCACAATCTTACCTTCAATTTGTCAGAGGCAACCAAGGACAGTAGCAATGGCCTATGTTGGGAGTCTCCTCACTAACAGTTAGAAATGATGTTTCCCAAGCCTGGTACTGGTTTTTTTTATTGTTTTTGTTTTGTTTTGTTTTGTTTTGTTTTTGTTAACCCCAATAGGTGATTTGATGGCAAATGGTCAGTCCTAAATGTGTGTGTGTGTGTGTGTGTGTGTGTGTATGAGTGTGAATGTATGTGTGACTGTCTATATGGTGTAAGTATATGTGGGTGGTGTGTGTATGTTCAAGTGTGTATGTTTGAGTGTATGTTTGACAACAACAATAACTAAAGAATAAGAGGCCATAAATTTGAAAAGATATATGGCGACATGGGAGGAGTTGGATGGATGAAGAGGGAAAGGAAAATGATAATGTAAATACAGTGATCATGTGAAACTCTCAGTAAAACTTACATTTAAAAAACTTATCAGTCTAGCTATCTACCTATCAATCTACATGTGCATGAGAGAACTAGGAAAATATATACCAAAAAATAAAAATAAAAAATAAATATGAAATAAATACAATATAATAGAGAAGGTAAACTTTGAGCCTGTATAAGTGTGACTCCTCACACTTATATGTCAGATGTCATAGTCTACAAATATAGAGCTGGCTTTCTCTGTAGTTTCTCATTCACAGATTCAGCCAACCAGGGATCATATGTATGTGCACATGTACGTGTGAGGGTGCCACAATGCACACGTGGCATCCAGAGGACAGTGTGCAGGGGTCAGTTCTCTCCTTTTACCATGTGACTCTCAAGGATAGGAGTCAGTCACTAGGCTTTGTGGCAAGTGCCTTTACCTGGTGAACTGGGCAACTGGCCAAAATATATTTTTTAAAATGCATCTCTGTATTGTACATGTTCAGATATTTTTTCTTGTTTCCTCCCTGGATAATTAGTATAACAGCTATTTGCTTAGCTCTCACATTATCATAGGTATTACATACAGTTTAACGTATACAAGAAGATGTAGGTCGATTTTATGAAAATACCATGCCAGTTTATACAAGGATGTCTGTGGATTTTGATATCTTTAGGAATCCTGGTTCCAGCCACAGCTCATTAGACCCATCTCTTTCCATTGTGATTCTGTGGCTTGCAAAGTTTCTGACACTCAGTATGGCAACTCATTAGATTTTAAACCACTGGAATCCTTAGATTCAGTTTCCAATCAGGCATTCATGGAGACTTTCTGGGGTCAGAGGAATACTAGTCATTACTTCCTCCAGGCCTCCATATTTCCAAACCTTTAAGGTTGTCATATGAAAGAGAATGTGGACTAAGCATCTCTTTTTATTTGTGTGTGTTCATGGGGGCCAGAGGTCAAGGCCAGATAGCATTCCTCAATGCTATCTACCTTGGTTTTTGTTGTTTGTTTGTCTTTTGAGAAAGGGTTTCTAATCAGCTTGAAGTTCACTAAGTAGGTGAAGCCAGCCAGTCAACCTAAGGGATCTGCCTCCCCAACACTAGAGATACAAGTATGCTTCCATGCCTTATATCTGTACACAGGTCCTGGGGAATCCACCTTGTACTTATATAGCAAATACTTTACCAGCTGAACTCTCTCCTCAAGCTTCTTGATGTTTTTATTACTGTTTCTTTTATTTACTCCAAGTTTGTGCTACAACAATAATTCTATTCTAGAAATCAAAAGATGAGGCCTTAGGACTTCATCTGTCATTATTACATTACTTGCTTTACAAAAAGTTCCAGGATACAGTTTTCCCATCACGATGGTCTCTATATCCATCTGGACCAGTACACTACTCATTCGCAGGCCCCAAAGTAAGGGCATGAAGAATAGGATGTGCATTTTTGTCATTGATTAAAAATATATTTTTATATACAATATATGCTGATTATAGTTTCCTCGGCTCCTACCTCGCCCAGTTCCTCTTTACCTCCCCTCCCACCCAGATCCATGCCCATCCTGTCTCTCAATTAAATTACTCTGTGAAGTTTGGGAGATTTGTAGATTAATCATTAGCTTTTCTTTTCTGTTTGCTATCACACTCCTTTCTCAACATCTTGTCCTGGACACAGGACTCTTGAGCAAAGAGCTACATTCTTTTAGGATGGCACCTCTCTGTAACAATGCTTTGGCAGCCCTTTCACATCTGGGTCTCTTTCTCACCAAGGGAGAAGGAGGTTGATCCTCCCACTTTCAGGGTCCAGGGAGGAGAAGAGGGAAGAGGGGCTGTGAGCAAGAGGCACTAGTGAGCCCATGAAGGGGAGGCGACCTCTGAGCATCTAAATACCACGGTAGGCATCACGCTTTAGCAAGATGATCCTGTGCACATATGGAGAGACAAGGAAAGTCCCTCAGGCATGGCTGTGCCTAGAAGTAAACATGCAGGGCAGTTCCTGTATACTGGTGGAATAAACACAGAAGGCCAGCACTCTTGTTTTAGAAGCATCGTGCCAAACAGTGAGGCGAAGCATGGCTCAGTGTTCACAGTAATTAGTGGGTGAAAAACTCAGGCCACAAAATGTACAGTACATCCCATTTGAGCTGCACACACAGACACACAGACGCACAGAGAGAGAAGAGGGAATTCTACCAGATTGTTAACAGTGATCAAATTAGGAACGGTTGTTGGCTTTGCTTTTTTTTTTTTTCCTTAAAAAACTTATCTCTAGCCTCAGTTTTTTTTTTTTCCTCCAGTGAAGGATTGCTTTTAGGAAAAAAAAAAAAACTCTACTATTGTTAAATGTCCATCACAGAGTTTTGTCTGGGTTCTTTTAAAAAGTGTTCTGCAAAGGTAGCACTGTGTTACTTACTTGTTTTTTGTTTTGTTTTTGTTTTTGTTTTTTTACCACTGTGATGAAATACCAAGAGAAACTGCTTACAACAGAGAGGTATCTTGTGGCATAGTTTCAGACGTACTCCCTGTCATGGGTCAGGATTGGCAGGGGCCATGTTGAAGTGGCTTGAAGTCAAGGGCATCTATTGAGGATTTCACACATGGCAGCCAGACCCGTAGGCCTAGATCTCGGATGGAAGCGGAAACATGTCTGACCCTGAAGGCCCGCCCTTCGTGTGCTAGTTAGAGCACATGTCCCAAAGATCCCACAACCTCCCAATTCTGTGTGATCAACTGGGGACCAAGCGCTCAAACACATGAGCCTGTGCGGTCATTTCACATCCAAACCACAGTAGACATCAAACTCAAGGAGAAAACATGAGCTGCAGACACAGTGAGGGGGTAGAGGAGATAGATGCTCTTGGCACTGAGGGGATCCCTGAGATATTCAGAAGGCCTTGGGGTGTGCTAGGGCTTGGGGTGCTTGGGGTGTACTATGATACCTGCTGGTAAAGACGGCAACAAAGAGGACAAATTCAAGACAAGTGGAAGGAGCAAAGCAATACGCCATCAGAAACAGCAAATCAAGCCTTCACTGCTTGTGAATACAATAAGGGCAGCATCCTTTCCCTAGAGACTGGGGATGGGAAAGGGTGAATACCATCGCAGTCCATGTGATGCTTGGAGAAGAACATTCCCAGCATCCATTTTCTTCCTCCAGCCTTCCACTTGTCCCCCTCAGATAAGAGGCTGCATTGCAGAAAATAGCAATAGACGTAACAGACATCCGGACTCCATCAAGCCCCTACATTAAGTGCCTGTGGGTGACTTGGGGAACTTTCCCACATCATTTCTTCCTCTGAAGGGCAAGGTCATGAGAACTCCACCTACTTTCATCTATCACCAAACTACTGATCCTACTAAAGTCCCCTTGCAGCATAGGAGCATGGGAGAGCTCAGGAACCCCAAAGTGGTGGCTACTAGTGGGGTTTATGCCTTCCAGAGGTGCCTGACTCCTGTTTAAAATGCTGCCCTCCCATTTCTCTTCAGCAGAAGAAGGGTTCTGGTCCCAGTTGCTCCATCTGGTACCAAAAAGTGACCATCTCATAGGTGACCTATGCCTCTCTCACAGTTGATGGCCTTTGGTACCCCTCAAAGGGATGTGGGAGGGGGAGGGTCTTGATAGAGCATCTCCTTAGCTTGTGAGAGGCCCTGGGTTCTATCTCTAGCAGAAAAAGAGAGAGGAGGGTTAGGAGAGGAAGAATGAGGGGCGTTTCAGAATGAATGGGAGGCTGGGAGACAAGTTGGCCAGAGAAGCAAGAGAACAATCCAGAAATGGAAGAAGGCCCAGGTGAGAGGAAGTGAGCATAGACAACCTGATTCTCTCCCAAACACCGCCCTCCACCTGACAGGGCCGGTCTCTTCCGAACAGACCCACTCCTCATTACTAGCACAGAGGCAGTGGTCCCTGGATAATTGAAGCTGGCAGCTTTGACATGTCATTTCCTGTGGTGGCCTTAAAGATGTCCTGACACTAATTTATAAAGACTCTGCTTGGAACACTATCTGCATAGCTTGATGACTACAAACCCACCCTCTACCAGATGTGACAGGATGATTAATGTTAGGAATTCTGAAGAGCTGTCCAACCACGGGTCTGGAACGATGCCAGAAGCTGGCTCCAATCCTGACCATGCTGGAACTAGTCAGGGTACCAACTGGGTGGTACCAACCAGGCTCTGTGTTAGGAACTCAAAAGGAAAGACTGGCACCTCAGACACTATAGTTTCTGTGTAAAAAGGCATGTGAAAGCAGGTGCTGAGGGCTGGGATTGAGTTTTTCCAAGAAATTTTCTGGAACACGATGCCTAAGAAGACTGAACAACTTCTAGGAAGGGATCTTCCACACTGCATGGAATGAGATGTATTTGTAATTAGTTTAGTCGATACCCTGTGGAATGCTAGCTTCCTAAATGAGAAAAATACCTTTGATAGCTCACCATTTTCTTTGTCCTTTCTCATCTCTCCCCCCTCTCTCTATATATACATACATGTATGTATACATACACACACATATATGCACACAAATATACATATATACATATACATATATATGTGTATGTGTATATGTATACGTATAGTTTAATCAATGGATCTGGATCAAAAGAAGACAAGCTGAAAACTTTCAGATCATCACAACTTTGAATGAATAGCTGCAACAATGGCTGCCAATCGCAGCCTCCTGAAGACTTCTGTAGTAGCCAGACAGGCTGAGGTTAACATGGGAGATTTAAATGAACACTGGTGAGGAGCTATGAAAAGCCTCAGAAGCTGTGAGACCGTGTGAGGATGGCCCACGTCATGGAAGCTCCTGGGAACAAGACTACAGGGACTACAGGACTGGAGTTCAGTAGAATCTCAATGTAGGATGGAGCTCCTCAAGTTGAGACAGCTGTATAAACGTGAGGTGCCACACCCCCAGGAGTAAACAAGGACCTTTCTTTTACAACATCCTCTCTAACATGTGCTGTTAGCTTTCTTAGGGAGAGTCATTCAGCGTAAAGAGAAGGAGCATCTCAAAGTAGCTCTAATTTTTACTTCCCCGAGGACTAAGGATATTGAAAAGTAGTCATTGGCCATTTGTGTTTCTTTTTCTGAAAGCTTGAGTTTGGGACAAGGCGAGTGTCTGAGTGTCTACTCATCAATCTGTGTCATGTTTTGATCTGTGAGATTGCTGCAATAAACTGAATTTTATTCCTAAAAATTATTACTTATTAAACTAAACAGCATTGGGAAGTATGAAATACTTGGGACAAATGAAATAAGAGCCCAGTGACAGCCGTTTGGGCCACTTGTGTCAGGGGTCCTCTTGCTAAGAGGCATATTGACAATGGCTTATAGGAAGGGTGGTCAGGATAGGAGTGTTGAGAAAGGATAGGCTAAAGGAGGAGATGCATCAACAGAAATGAAAAACACTCCAATGAGTAAGAAGAACAGCCTTCAACCCCCTCCCAAGAACTGCCTCCTGGTGGCAGTACTGCCACCTCTGTGTAGGCGCAGAGAGCAGCATTAGTGCTGATGGGTTGAAATGGTGAGGTTCTTGATCAAAGGAAAGAACACATTACTCTATAGAGAAGTGAATTTGCTGGTTCAAGAATTATCCAAGAAGCTACAAATGACCCTCTCTGAGATACAGAAAAAAAAATGTGATTGGAAGCCCCACCCAAGTTGCTGTCTAAACCCAAGGATGTCAGTGGAGATGCTGGGATATAGAAGGCAGATGGGAAGTATGTAGAAACTAGCCAACTGACACTATCTAAACATGGATAGAGTCTTTCATAGATTGAAAAGTATTAAGGAAATGCAATGGCCCCCGTTTTCCTTCAAGAGACATTAATTCAGCTAAAGAGACAAGACTTAAATAAAGGAAGAATTTAAAAGTACAATGATGACAGACATAAGCAGATCAAACATGAGATGGGACTGTAGAGTCACATGTGCCGGAGTTTTTGGAACAACTTCAGTTCTAACATCATTACATAGCAAGTCCTATGTTCTGAAGTCACCACAGTCAAATACAGAAGGCAAGGAGGCAATATTTGTACATGTACTTGAGAGGATGTGGGTGAGGTTTTGGAAGGGCAGCAGGGGATGGGAAGGGTGGGGGCATGGTGACAGTGGAGGATGAAGGAGGCAAACACACTGGCAGCCTGGGTATTCCAAAGCTCAGCCTCTGAAGACCTTTCTGTCCTTAAAACCATCTCTCTTTAGTCCTCGTCAAGCGGATTCTCCCTTCACTAATACACGGAAGTGTCTTAGTATCCATAATTCACTGTGGCAGATGTGTGCAAGAAGAGGAAAGAACAGCTAGGAGATGATAAACAACCCCTCCCCACCAACACCCCAGGTACATTCAAAACATAGGGTGGCTCAGCATGTGCCCTAGGCACTCTATGCCAGGTGTCCCTCCCGCACCGCCACCAAGCCCTGGGGATCTTTGGCTTACAATGTGGCACCAAGCTCTTGGCAGTGAGCAGTCCTGCTAGAAACACCAGCTGCTCTCCTGTCTTCAGCAGCTTGGGTTATTGCCAAAGGCAGGACCATTTTTCCTCAGTGGGATCAGGAGCCAACTTAACAAATACTAGTTGAGATGGTGTCGTTGGGTAGATGGAGTCAAGCTCTTGGTAGACCAGGGAATGTCTTAGCCACTGATAATGCAGTGGTGGAGCATGAGGTTGGGAGATAGACAAACAATTAGTAACCATAACTCAGTGTCCCGAGCCTAAATTCTGTGTGAATTCTGTCTCTTGGGTCCATAAGGTGTCTGTGGTCCCAGCTGAAAGCTACTCCTGATCTGAGAACAACACTCTACCACAGAAGACAACTGTGTCTTGTCTCAACACTTGCTCAAAAACATTACTTTTAAGGAAGCTACTCTGGCCAGATATACTCCACTCTGAGCCTGTGAATCACCTCGTAGTACCTCCATCTGCAGGCATGATTTGGTACCTCCTCTGTATGTGCCGTAGCAACTCCCATTCTGTCAATGACTTGCTAGACAATAACCATGTGCCATCTATTAGTGGGTACCTTCCCCTTCAGATTCCAAGGAAGCTGGTATAAAACAACATTACAAATACAGGTTCAGAGCCAGGACTCCAAGATTCAAAATGCTGGTTTAATACATGTTGGTAAAGAGACTGGGGCACATTACTCAGCAATGATACAGCAAATTAAGGAGATATTATACAATAAAAAGGTCCACTCCTATGGCAGGTACATAGTATTAATATATTTTCAAAAGCATTTTTTTTATGTCAGGGCTTCCTGCAGAGATTGCTACAACTGGCTAATTCATGCACCCACCTTCCATAGCTGCAAGGAACTCCTGTCTATGCCTGAGCAGACCCAGAAGGGATAGAAACAAAGGAGTCACTCAGTATCTGCTGAGTTGCCCCAGAGAAGACCCTAGACATCTAGAGTCTGCTTCAGGCAGCTGAGTGTATCCTCTGAAGTTGGACACTGAGCAGAAGACAGAGAAAAAGAGACAACAAGAGTGACTGGCCATGGAACCTTCTTTTGAGAAGAAGAAGCAAACCCACGCCCTTAAGCAATACCACAAACTATAGTCAACTGTTCACAGTAATAAAATAGAAGTGTGTTCAAGTATGTCCAAACACAAATGGGGAGATATTGATCACAACGTAGACCCAGAGACACCTTAAAGGAAAACTGTATGTCTATGATAATTAATCAGGGTCAACTTGGCTGAACTGAGAATCTTCTAGGGGATTGAGACACACCTTTGACTGTGTCTATCAGGCTTGTTGTTGTTGTTTGGTTTGGTTTGTTTGTTTAGAAACAATTAACTGAGAAGAACGGCGTCATTCTGAATATGGTGGTCCCATTCCATGACCCGAGGGGAGGGCTTAGAAACATTCTCACTGCTGGGCGGACACGCCTGTAATCCCAGCACTCTGGGAGACAGAGGCAGGTGGATTTCTGAGTTCGAGGCCAGCCTGGTCTACAGAGTGAGTTCCAGGACAGCTAGGGCTATACAGAGAAACCCTGTCTCAATAATAATAATAATAATAAATAATAATAATAATAAAAAGAAACATTCTCACTATCACATCTTCCCCACAGGCTGTGTTACCACAAACTGTGAGTCAAAAGCAACCCTGACTCCCTTCTTGTCCAGCATTTGGAGATAGCAATGAGAAAGGTAAGTGAGTCAGGACCCTTATACAAAAGCCCATCGTTCCCTCACTTGAGCCCTCCAGGAATCTGACCTGTGACACTGAAACTGGGCAGCAAGCAGCACGTTGACTACGTGAGGCTGGCTGCTTGACTTTCTGGCAGACTGGGTGGGCGGGGATGGGAATACAGTTTCCCTGGGAATTTAGAACCCCAATACTATAAAGAGCCTTTGGCCTTCCTTGTGTAAACAATGGAAACATGGTTATCTCTGCTGCCTTGGCTCTGCTTGGGTCTACCAAGTCCTACCTCGTGTGTTTGAAAATCAGATACTCTGGCAGAGAAGGGGAAAGACACAAATGGTAGAGTAGGAAGCTCAAGGGAAACCAATGTGCGCATGCCCAACATGAATGTAGGGCAAGGGAAACCAATGTGCGCATGCCCAGCCTGAATGTAGGGCAAGGGAAACCAATGTGCGCATGCCCAACATGAATGTAGGGCAAGGGAAACCAATGTGCGCATGCCCAGCCTGAATGCAGGGCAAGGGAAACCAATGTGCGCATGCCCAACATGAATGTAGGGCAAGGGAAACCAATGTGCGCATGCCCAGCCTGAATGCAGGGCAAGGGTGACGAGACACCTCTGCCTGGAGGAGAATGTGAAGCAGGAAGAGCCTGAGAATTGCTTTAACCAACTGTGCTAAGCGCTCAGCTTGGCTTGAACCCCTCAGCTCTGAGACACATGCTTGTAACCGACTGAGTATAGCTAATAAACAACTGGACTGTCTTCTCCAATTACACTTCCATTTTCTCTTCTACACTGGGCTAACTCTCCTTCTCTGTGAATCCCCGGCTCTAGGAGGCTCTTCTTTGCTCTCCGTTACATCCTGTGACTGGCTTGGAACAGCTGCCAATAAATATAAATGAATGTCCTCTGGTCCTTGCACCCCATCAAGTAGGGAACGCCAGGAAGTGAGAGCCTCGGTTCACACTGGAAAGACCCCCCTAAAGGGAGGATTTCTGAGATCTTGAGATAAGCTTAGACTAGAACACATGTCCTTTCCATTCTTCAGACATTCTACAGATTGAGTTGACATCCATCAGTCTGGGCTGGACAGGTGAGGACCAGCATGGAGGCCAGGGACATCCTGTCCCACTTGCAGGCTCCGGATGTTGTGGACCTATGCCAAAGGCAAGCAGTGTGCAAGGTGTTCTATGCACCGGGTCCTGTTTTACAGGAACTTGGAGTACTTCACAAATACCCAACATCTGTGACTTTCCACAGTAACTTTCTCTGAGGGATTGAACTCACTTATAGACATGATCTCATTCATCCTCTCATTCCCTCAGAGGCAGGGAGGGGACCAGCATGATTACCTCCATTAAACATATGGATGGACGAGGCTTGGAGAAGGAGGAAACTTATCTGGGGTTACACAGTGGATATCAGACTTCTGAAAAGGAGAGCAGGAGCTCAAACCCGATGCCCCACACAGGCGGCCTCCCCTGACCTTGCCCAACAATGCTTGGAGAGGTAAGAACCCCCCCCCGCCCCAAAAAAAGGGTCTATGCCACAAGGAACACTGTATTGTCATTAAGCATCTGGTAAAGTCTGAGATATCTAAAAGTATTAGTCATCACTCTAAACTCCTTTAAAAAGAAGAACCTTCTTTTATAAAAATCTTTTACTATATTTTGTTGTATTTCCTGTGTGTACCTAGGTATACACATGTATGTGCACTCTGTGACCGCGGGAGCCTGCAGAAGTCAGTGCAAGTGTCGGATCGCCTGGAACTAGAGTTACAAATGCTTGCGAGGAGCCATGTAAGTTCCAGAAGTTGAACCCAGGGCTTCTGGAGGAACGCACAGTACTGTTTACTGCCCAGGCATCTCTCTGGCCACTAAATTCTCTTCTTCCTCCAGGTCTCTATTCCAAAACTGAGGACCTGATGAAGAAAACAGAAGCAATTCTAACAACTATGGCGGGGAAAGTGGTGGAACCCAACCAGGCAGGCTGCACATTAGGTTCCTTGGGAGTAGGGATGGTTTGTGGGTGTGCGATGCCTTGGAGAGTTGGACTGGCCTGAATGGGAACCCAAAGGTCAGCTAAGTGAGCCAAAGGCTTAGAGCAAGAACAGCATTACAAAGAGGGAGAGTCACTCCCCCATCCTTGAATCAAATAACAAGGAAAAGAAGAGGCCCTGCATTTGAAAGAGAACAATAAGGGGTCTCTGGAAAGGTGTGGAGGGAGGAAAGGGAAGGAAGGAATGCAGTGATCATATTACAATCTCAAACCTTAAAGGGGGAGCCAGTGGCAAGGAGCACAAGGCTATGGCTGTATCTGTCAAAGATGCCCTTCTTCCATTCTCCTGACCACCCAGCCATCCAAAGTCAAAGTCTGCATGCATGGATATTCTTTTGAGGGAAATTTAAAGTATCAGTGGATCATTGGGAGTGGTAACACAAACCTTTAGGCTAGGCACCTGGGAAGAAGAGGCAGGAGGATCTCTGTGAGTTCAAGGCTACCCTGGTCTACACAGCAAGCTCTAGGGCTACTGTGAGATCTTGTCTGAAAAACTAAAAAAAATTAAAAGTGGCTAATTATTGGGACCAGGGTAAAAAGAGCTTGGACTTAAAGTATGGAGATTTCTTAAGTTATGTTGCTTTATCAAGCAAAGGGGAAAATGGCGTGGTTCATTCAAATTTGCTGACTAGGGCAAAGTTGGAATTTGCGTGACCCCTGCTGTCTGACATTCCCTCCATTCTAAGAGCAGTATGCCTCCCCCAATACATCCCAGGATGGATGCTCAATACACAAGTCACCTGGACCTTTTCCCTCTGCTCTATATGAAAATGCAAGCTGTCTCTAGCCAAAGCCTCAAGTAGGTGACCTGTGCTCCTTAGGTGCAAGAGAGATGAAAAGAGGAAGGGAGAGACAGGGAAAGCCACCATGAATTATCTGGCACAGTGACTAAAGGCATCTACAGAACTTACTTTGTAAACACATGAAGAAAGCCAATCATGGGGTTATTAAAGGGACAAATGGGCTGGAAGACACTCAAGGGTGACTTTGAAGAATGGAAGAGGAGGAAAGGGACCCAATGGAGTCAAAGGCAAGGGGACTTGAGGTGGACACACGTACATTGAGAGAGCAGAATTTCTGATGTGACTTGGGGGAGGAGCAAGAGGTACTGAAGAGTCAGAGATCAAAAATGCTAGAGAACAAGAGTTGTGTTAGAGTGAGAGCCCAGAGACGGCCAAAGCAGGGAAGACGCTGCACATAAAGAGAGAGTGTCTTCCTGGGAAGATGCTGCACATAGAGACAGGCTCTTCCTGGGAAGATGCTGCACACAGACACAGGCTCTTCCTGGGAAGATGCTGCACACAGACACAGGCTCTTCCTGGGAAGATGCTGCACACACACAAGGGCTCTTCCTGGGAAGATGCTGCACACAGACACAGGCTATTCCTGGGAAGATGCTGCACACAGACACAGGATCTTCCTGGGAAGATGCTGCACACAGACACAGGCTCTTCCTGGGAAGATGCTGCACACAGACACAGGCTCTTCCTGAGAAGATGCTGCACACAGACACAGGCTCTTCCTGGGAAGATGCTGCACATAGAGACAGGCTTTTCCTGGGAAGATGCTGCACACAGACACAGGCTCTTCCTGGGAAGATGCTGCACACAGACACAGGCTCTTCCTGGGAAGATGCTGCACACAGACACAGGCTCTTCCTGGGAAGATGCTGCACACACACAAGGGCTCTTCCTGGAAGCAGGAGCTGGCTTCATTTCAGTGCTATCTTGGTGAATCCCAACACTAGCTGTCCTTAAATGTCATCCCAGCCTTTGGCTCCCACTTAACCATGTTCTGGCCACTGTGACCAATGTCCTGTCTCTGAGCTCTTACTGCTGCTGGACTTACTTCTCCTTCAAAAGCTACTTGGTCACTTTGAAAACCTTTCAATGTTCACAGAATACATAAGAGGTAACCTGAGACTCTCACAGGGGTGACCATTACTATAAATAAGTTGAAGGGACAATCTCCACCCTGGTCCAGTCTTCTGCCTTCCTTGTGGCTCAGTTATTATACTATGACTGACAGGCCCAACCAGTTTTCCTCCCACCCCATAACAACTGTTAAAACTAACCCTATTTTCTATTCGCCTCCTCTCAGAATCATCTCATGTGTAATGCATTTTCACAAGGCAGAGCCACTACAATCTTTCTTACATAAGGTATCAGCACAAGACAAGCTTGCACGTTAGCTATCCAGCATGGGCAACATGAGAGCTGGAACCGTGTAAGTCTCAGACCATTGGCAGACACACTGCAGAAGAGGCAGTTCTAAAGTAACTCAATAGTTCTATCCCGGGGAACAGTGGATTTGCTGAATTTAAGAACTAACAAAGCCACTCCCTAACACAGACTTTCTCAGAATAATTTAAGTGATACAGACTGGCAGACTGAGAGGAAGGGGACAAGTATCTCAAAACCCCTTCTGAGTCTAGATGCAAAGTCAGCATGCAGACCAAGGACTTCGAGATTGCCCACCTATCGGCCTCGACACTCTCACCCAAGGAACCCAGGAGCAACATGATTCACAGAGAACACAACAACAACAACCAAACAAGACCATGCTCCAACCCAGGGCAATCCTTAGTCTCTAATGACCTTAGACATCTAGGAAGAACCACAGCAGCAGAAGCTCCTGACTTCTTTGTGGGAACACAAGCTGTCAGCTCTGTGGTTTCCTCATGAATGATTCCTTCTTGGAATGGGTCAGATCCTTCTTGCTCCATGCCTTGTCTGGTTCTGATGGGGCACCAGCCACTTACCCTCGGGCAAGAGCCCCAGAGTGGGTTTTTCAAGGTCTCATTACATAGGAAGTATGGCATTCTCTGGTAAGAACACATAGGCCGGGGGTATCTAGGCGGCATAGCTCGAGGCTCCTCCTGCCTTGGGTCACTGGTTACTCACAGGCTGGGGATACAGGGAACACTTGCCTTCATTACATTTACACCCCATCCTGGACATAAGACCAAACACTAGTGAAGAGCATGAACTTAACAAAAATCAGAAAGTTGACCTGAGATATTTTTTTGCCCCCCAGACAACCAATCAGCAAGCATTTGTTAGACACCTACCAAATGCTACACACTGCCCTACATAAAGCACGTCTGACAATGGCGAGAATGACAGTGTCTATCTTATAGGAGTTGACACCAGAGGGTAGGCAGTCAGCAAAAACGTGAGCAAAAAGTCCAAAATAAAACAACAAAACAAAATCATACCATTTCAGGTCCTACCAGGTGCGGTGGGCAGAGTGGACAGGCTAAAACAGAAGAAGCATCATGTCTGAATAAGGCTTGCCTGAGAACATGATCGGTAAGAACAGAAAGAGGTACAGGCAACCTGGTGCATCACTGTCTTAGGCAGGCTTTCAAATGCTGTGATAAAACACCATGACCAAAAGCAATGTGGGAAGGAAATGGTTTATTTCACCTCACAGTTTATGGTCCATTATTGAGGGAAGTCAGGTAAGGATTTCAAGCAGGATGGGAACCCGGAAGCAGGAGCTGAAGCAGAAGGAATGGAGGAGTGCTGCTTAGTGGCTTGCTCCAAAAAATGCCTCAGCCTCCTTTCTCATACCACACGGGAATGCTAGCCCAGGGATGACACTGCCCAGAGTGAGCTGGGTCCTCTCACATTAACCAATCAATCAAATATCCTACTGGCTTGCCCACTAGTCAACCTGAAGGGGCATTTTCTCAACCAAGGCTCTGTCTTCCTGAATGACTGACTCTTGCTTGTGTCAAGCTGATATAAAAGCAGCCAGCACAGCACTAAGGAAGCACTTCCCAGATGGAGGAACAGCATGGGCTGTTCTGATGTCAGCCCTGAACTGATGTCAACTGTGCTCCAAAGACAGGACTGTGTCTCCATAGTGATGAAGAACAGGAAGTGTGCCAGGGAGGAGAGGAAGGTGCTTCTTAGGGACTCCTCATGGACTCGATAGCAAAGCCCATGGTGGCTTTGTAGGGGAAGAGGAAAGTGGAATGTTATGGTTTATACTTCAGAAAGCTCACTCAGCCTAATGTATGGGAACGATACTGTAAGGAACGAGGCCGCTGGACACAGCAGGCAGTTGGTTCCTAGAAAAACTCAGGTAAGAAGGGATGAATGCTTGAACTAGGACTGATTACTGGACTGAGAGGAGGGTATTCAGATTAGATATGTGTTTTAGTAGCAGAGCCTTGTGCTTCTACTGGTAGATGAATCACGAAGTTTCAGAAGACAAAACATTTTGTCTTTACGTTTAAGACAGAAATTTATAATCTAAGGGGTTTATAGTCTGAGACATTAGCTGGTCAGTTGGTCAAGGTCAGGTTGGTGGTGAATGCCAACTTCAAACACATATAATACCCCCGACTACAGGCTGCCACATACTCCTGGATTCACTTAAGCCCCTCGTCTATATGAATGGGCTGCAAGATGCCACGGCTTAGGTGTGGCATCAGGTGCACTGTGGTTCAGGTACACTGAAGTGCAACATAGTACAGCGTGGTTTTCCTGCAAAATGTGAAGAAGCCCATGTTGGGTGAGGGACTAGCCTCCTTATTTTCTTTGTTTTTATTTTGGTTTGGGAGAGAGTGTTGAAACAGTCTTATGCTGCCCTGGATAACCTGAAACTTGCCCTGTAAACCATGTTGTCCTGTAACTTGTAGGACTCCTTCTCCTCCACCTCCTCTTCTTCCTCCTCCCTTCCTCCTATTCCTCCTCTTCCTCCTCCTCTTCCTCCTCTTCCTCCTCTTCCTCCTCCTGTTCCTCCTCTTCCTCCTCTTCCTCCTCTTCCTCCTCCTGTTCCTCCTCTTCCTCCTCCTGTTCCCCCTCTTCCTCCTCTTCCTCCTCCTGTTCCTCCTCTTCCCTCCTCCTGTTCCTCCTCTTCCTCTTCCTGTTCCTCCTGTTCCTCCTCCCCTCCTCCTCCTCTTCCTTCTCCCCTCTTCCTCCTCTTCCTCCTCCTCTTATTCCTTCTCCTCCTCCTCTTCCTCCTCCTCCTTCCCCTTCTTCTTCCGGGCCTGGGGTTATAGGTATGCATCACTATGGCCAGCGGATCACATCATTTTAGTAAGAAATAAGTACCATATATAAGAGATCACTGTGGGCCAGTTGACAGCACATTTTCTGGAGCCAGGGACGCTGGAAGTCTACCCTAACTGCCACTCAGTTTGTGAGCCTTTCATATTTCATGTGTCTGAGGTGCAATTTCCTCACTGAAGAAGCAGGGATAATCAGACGAACTTTTTCCAGGACTGACCTGACAGCAGCATCTATGAGAACACTCAGAACGGTGCCTGCTGCACACGTCAGGGCTGTCTGCATAAGCATCTTGCTAAACAAGGCTCCGGCAATTGGACTACTGCTGGCTGTGGGTGATGGGTACAGACTTTTCTGATAAACCATGCTTCCCTACTGTTCCTTGGCAGAACAGGGGAACGAGGCACAGTCTTCATTAAGTACCGCTTGAGAGTGGCCAGCACTCCAAACACCACTCCTGGCTGACTGTGGACTCGGGCTCCCCACACAGTAGGCCAACTACAGCCTTGACAGGATGCCGGCTCAGGCAGGGCTATTTGAACTTGACAATGGAAGCCTGACGTCACCAAGTTGAAAGTATCACGATCATTAGCTGGCATTTTTCCCAAGCACTTGGGGACCTTTTACAAAATATAATTTCCAAATATAACTGTAGTGGGCGTGTAGGTCACACCTGGAAGGTAGAGCGGAAGGAGGAGGAGTTCAAAGCCACCTGTCACTACATAGTGAGACCAAGGTCAGTGAACTCTGTGTCAAGATAAAATATGACTGCACATTTCGATTGTTTTTGCTAACTGATGAGCACAAACTACCCAAAAGAACATCTGGCCTCTAAGTGTTTGTTGAGCTAAGTTGGGAAAGAGTGAATGAGCCAACTAAACGTTGGGACATTTGCATACCTTTATTAGGAAAGAATTAAGACTGACAGAAAGCAATGAACTAAACATCCAAAAACCAGGAACAGGAAGGAGAGGGGGAGGATAAAAAAATACAGAAGAGGAAAAAATGAATGAGATAAATATAATACAAGCAAAATCTATTGATTCAATCTGTTGTTTCAAAGGCCCAACAAAATTGATGAATATCTGACAGTCTAGGTCAGATTTTACCCTAGAAAAGATGCAGTCACAAAGGTGATACGCAGCACTGCAGCTACAACAAAGATTAGTTACTCTATGAATATAAATAATAATCCTACGAAAGGACAACACTATGAGGAATTTCATATCACCATGCTAAAAATATATGCAAAGGGAGAATTTCCTAGGAAAACATAAGTTAACAATATGGAAACAAGTTAAAAATTAAACAAAAAACCACACACAGACATACACACAGAGACATACACAGACACACACAAGACACACATACAAACACACACAGACACACACAGACACACACAGACACACAAAGACAGACACACATGCACACACACACATATACACAGACACACAGACACATACACACACACACACACACACACAGACACTACAAAGTTAAAAAGCCACCCACAAACTCCAGTGCTTGGCCTAGACACTTTGAAATTGAGTTTTATCAAACTCTAGAGAAATAACAATCCTGCCCCGCTGTAATGTGTTCCAGAAAACAGCAGAAGAAGGAGTTGCTCCAAATTCGCACTGGGCAGCTTGTACACCTTGGCATCAAAACCAGACACAGCACAAGAAGGGAAACTGTAGGCCAACTCCACTACCCGATGTAGACACAAAAAAATATCCTGAATAAATTATAAGCAGAGCAAACAGAGCAGGAATGCTGATGTAATTTATTAATACAGTTTGCTCAATATATTCAGAGGCTAAAGGTAAAAGCTACACAACTGTTTGACTTCTGCTAAGAACAGTTTTGATTATTTCATTTAAATTATCCTAACGAAATAAGAACAAATGGGAATTTCTTTTATTCTGATAAATGATATCAACAAAGAAAATGCAGCAAATATCCAAATATTCAGAGCATTTCCTTAAAACACATGCACACCCTGCACACATGCACACTTATGGACACAACAGGAGTAAGATATGCATATCTGGGACATACATGTGTACACGCATGAGCACAAGAGATACTCGCTGCTGACTATACGTAAAAAAAGTTATGATAAAATACCATTCAACTTCCTCAGTTAGCAAAATTCTATGAGCTGATACAGACATGTAAAAATAGGGATTTTCAAATGCTGCCGGTTGGTGTACACCTGAATCCTGTCATTTCCAGAATGATGGGATGAGCTCCTGTAGGGAGATAGCTACATAAGTAAGTTTTCCAGTTCCTGGGGAACGTGGTAAAGGCTTCCAAAGCTGAAGAGTGATGGCTGTGCTGCTTAAAGTAGGAAGCAGGGGCTCAACTCCTGCACCTCCAGAGAGGAAAAGGGACAGGCATGTGGACCTGTGGAATCTGGGAATACGGCTGCAGTGAAGATGCTCAACATTGTGTATGTGTGCGTTCGCGCACGTGTACGTGTACGTGTGTGCGTGTGTATGTGTGTGTATGTGTGTGTATGTGTGTGTATGTGTGTGTATGTGTGTGCGTATGTGTATGTGTGTGTATGCGTATGTGTGTGTATGTGTATGTGTGTGTATGTGTGTGTATGTGTGTGTATGTGTATGTGTGTGTATGTGTGTCCATATGTGTATGTGTGTGTGTGTATGTATGTATGTGTGTGTGTGTGTGTGTATATAAGATGTAATTAAAAAACAAGGCAAGCAAGGAAAGCACGATTCTAAGCAGTATGTACCATATGGTACTAAACAGTGTGTACCATATGACAGCCTTTAGAGAAAGGCTACAGACCTCATAGTATTTTTGTATGTGGATGGACAACAACATACAAGAGCAAAACCACGGGAGTGGGAGCACAGATTCAGGGATGTGGTGATCTCTGGGCAGAAAAGGAGCAGGTGAGAAAATAAAGGTACACATGTGTCTTGATTATATCTACAGTGACGTTTTTAAAAGATCACCTGTAATCCTAAAACAACTAATACAGTATTTGTTTTAATTTCCTCTCTCTCTCTCTGACTCTCTGTCTCTCTGTTTTTCTCTTTCTCTCTGTGTGTGTTTGTGTATGTCCGTGTGTCTGTGTGTGCCCGAGCACACATGTGTCACAGGGTGCATGTAGATGACTGAAGACAAACTGGTTCATCAGTCTTCATCTTCTACCTTGTCAACCACAGCTGCATATGCCTGATTCTCCAGCCTGTGAGCCTCCGGAGCTTTTCCCAATAGGAGCTCCGGCATCACAGAGACCTGCATTACTACTTCCAGATTTTCTGTAGGTTCCAGGAATCCAGACCCAAGTGGTCAGCCTTGTGCTGCAGAACACTGTGTCTACTGAGCCCTCTCCTTAGCCCAGAAGATGTTCTTCATGACAAAGGTATGTCCTGGTTCCATGGATATTCATTGGCTTATTCTTCTGCTTTTCCCATGTGCACAAAATATGTCACAATATCCAAGCATCATATCAATTTGCTCTTCTACCTCATGTAAACATCATTTAATGTCTCCGGCAAAATTTGTTCACCTATGTGACAGCTAGTGAGCCATTTGATCTCCTTTAGGATTAGGGGGTTCATTGCAATAAACGATTACTCATTTAGGATGGCCAGGGACTGACATGAAACAGATAAATGCTATTTTGGGGAGTTTTCCCAAGTCTTTGACCACTACCCAAAAGTAAAATGGTTGGAGAGGTGGCAGGAACTAGGACCTCTCCAGCACAGAGTGCATTGTGGAATTGCAATTAGATATCTCAAAGCAGGAGCTGCCTGTCCCAACCCATGATGGCTCCAGGCCCTCACAACACCTGTATGTCAAGATGGCCACAGTCTCCGATCACAGTCTGCACCCTCTCCCAACTGTGCAGCTTCTGTGACATGGCCAGTTCATCATTCACAGCTCAGCAGGTCACAGAGTCTCCATGTGCCACAAGAGCAACTTGTTCTTTCCATGTTATAAGAGCACAGCTTTTAAATGGGCGCACATGAAAGAATGCTGTTTTTAGAGCAATTCTGTCACTCGAAGCTTCTGGTATTTACAGAGACCTGGAAAAAACCAACCTTTTGCTGAACTTTATGATGCAGCCAACTCTGTCGGTGGGCAGATTTGACAGTGAAAAAAGAATCTGAAATCTGTTGTCCCTGGAATTTCTGTCACTTGGATGTGATTCTGCCCCTTGGAAACCCCAGGATGAGCTTCTCCAGCAAGAGAAAGTGTGTGTGTGTGGTGTGTGTGTGTGTGTGTGTGTGGTGTATCTATGTACATACGAGATATATCTCCAAATTATCTTTACACTATGCTGGCTCTTCTGTACTTACCTAGAAAACCTACCCTAATTTCTATGGTAGCCAAGGTCCCAATATAGAGAAAGTGAAGATAAACTTTATAACACAAATTAGTTTATAAATACATGGACTTAAAGATGTTCTTAAAATCACTCCATTTTGGGTAACTGAGGCGGGGTATCAATCATCTGTCATTTCTGAGAAACTGTGTACCTTGCAGTAAGAGACAACTCCACAAACAGATTGCACATCATTATGTGTTTTTTTCTGCAGTTGGAGTCTCCAAAAAGTTTAACTGAAAAAGAAATTGACATACTTTCCTTAAGAGACGATGGTTTATGATTTGGTAGCCACAGAGGATGCATTTTCTAAATGGAGATCCCATGAAGATAATTTTTTTCCTGGGGCTATAATGTGGATAGTGATCTTAGTGACAATTATAAATCAAATCAGGACCAAAGAAAGCCAATATCTTCTGCCCATAGAAAGAAATTTTTAAAAAGGAGGGATAAAAGAAACAGAAAGAAAAAGGAGATAGAGAGAAAATGGAGGGAGAGAATAAAGAGCAATAGAAGAGGGGCCAGACTCCACGCCTGGCTCTCCACCAAGAACCACAGCCTGGCTCTGACTTCTCACTTGCCCAGATCGACGACAAGGTCCAGGGCAAGAGGCTCCCTCTATAGAAGCTTATCCACTGCGAGGTACTCAATACAAGGTCACTTTGATGCCCTAATTCATGCACAATCTTATCTTCTTCATCCATGTCTAATCCTAGACAAACAACTCTGGATTCTTATAAATCACAGCCCTATTGCTTTTGGCCACACTCTAGATTCCCAGCTAGACATTACTGAACCTCTCCAAAACCTATTGCAACTGTTGACTTTCGCCTCGTGATTCCTGGTGGTTGAGCTTTCCAGCTGAGCTCTGAGCAAACAGCCTGTATTTAACTTATGACTATCACTACTGCTCAGGATCAGACATCCTCAGACGGTGGCAGCATCCTCTATCCAGCCATTTACAATGACAAATTCCCCTTTTAGAAGACCAAGGCTGTCAGGCCATTGAAGTTCACAAAGCCCCAGAGCTGGGTAGGGGGTGTGGTTTTGACACTGAGTGTGCCCACAAGTCTGAGGAATCCTCAGTAATCCTTTCCCAGTCCAGGATGCTTCAATCAGTCCATTTTCTAGAACATCCTGTGTCCACATGCTTTACATCTTCAAGGTTTATCTTAGAAATGTGTCCGGTCTTTTCAGCTTTTCCAGTGTCCTCCTAGTCTTTCCACCCCCTGAACACCCAGTTTCCATGGAATTTACAACCTCCTCCTTGACACCAGTTACCTGTCGTGTATTCATCTTACTCTTGATCATGTTTGATGATAGAATATCCTAATTTTATCTGCTCCCATGTTCCAGTAACACCCTGAATACCAACTTTATATCTCTGACCAAGACTTCTGGGCTTTGGACCAAACTACCTAAACAACATCTCCACACAGATTAGAACTAACATGTCCAAAGTGGAATTCATGGTCTTCCCTCAAACTGTTGCCTTTGCAGTGTCCTAAGTAAACAAAATGATCATCTACCAGCTGTTCAAAACAGACACCCACACGAGTTCTTTTTTCCATCCTTATTCAAATACAGTAAATATCATTCTACTTCTTTGTTTTGGAAGAAAATGTCATGGGCTACTGAAGAACTCCCCATGCTGTCCCTAAATATCCCCTTGTACCCATTCCCAGAGTATTTTCAAGTAAAAATGTGACATGAAGTATCCTTCTTTTTCACATCCTTCTGTAGTATTGCAGTGGTCTTAAGAAAGAGATCAAGAAAAGGCTAGGCTACAAGCTCTGTGTGATGTGTCTCTCCTTGATCTTCGCCCTTTGAACCATCTTGAGCTATTGTATCAGTTCTGTGGCCAACATCGTGGGATCCTATCCCTTCCTTGATATAAGCATGTTCCTCATTCAAAATGGCATAGCAGAGTGACTCAGAGTGTCAATAGTTGGATGGCCTAGAGGCCAAACTAGCCTTGAGCATCAGTGTCCTGTGACCTGTTAAGCAGGCAAACATTAACTGATTTTATCACCATAAGGAGACTACATAGAAGCATACTGTTTAAATCTGCTGCTGTAAAGACTGAAAGTGCTTTCGACAAGGCCTGACATTTACCAAGGTGCATGTTCACAGATCTCAGGTCTTCTCTTTCTCTACTTCTAAAATTTCCACTATGCCTTCAAGTTTTGTTTGAGTATCTATTTATTAGCAAAACCTTTAAGCTCATTTCTTCTGTTATCAAATGGGTCATAAAATGGTGATAAAATAACTCCTTGTTTTTTTTCCTACTGACTATAAACTTCACAAAGCAGAAAAACAACTGTCTTATTGATTCTGCATCCAGATTTTCTCATATGAAATTTGGTACATTTTAATTTATGCAACAAAGTATCACTTGAAAATATTTTCCAGTCTTTACACTACCTCTTCTAGAAGTTTCCACTTAGGTATGGCACTTGGAACATGACCTATCAAGTCAATCAAATTAACTGACCAACACTCAAACACTGCTGACATTTTCCCAGTATCCATTTTACCTATGACAGGATGCACCTGGTTTCAGCAATGCCTATGGCTTTCCAGAATATAAGCTACACTTTCCAACCTTCCTGTCTGGGCACATTCCTATCCCTGATATTGTCTAAGTTCTGGCTTCTGAGATATGAGTAGACGTTAGATATAGAAAGTGCAGTCCATGCTTCTGTAAGAAGAGAGGTAGTCTTTTCCTTCCTCCCCCTCCTCAGAAGATTTTCTCCTAAATACTTTAAATTTCATCATTGACATACTTAAACCTTATGACTACAGCCAAATGGGAATGAATCTTTGGCAAGACTGAGTTCCCATTTGTTTTAGGCTTTGACAACTGATCACAGGCCCTTCAGATAAGCCATGAGCATGTGTGAGGTTCCCCTGTATCTTCCCTCATTGGGAAAACACTAAATTTATTTTGTTTACCATCGTATCTCATTACGATCCATTCATAAACTGGCTAATCCCTTTGAAACTCTGTATATTCTTCCAGCATCACTCTGAGGGCTAATAATGTATCATCGTGCTTCTCCTTCTGTGTGTTCTCCTCCATAGGTGGGTATCTGACTATGAGGTATGACCAAGCCTCTGTGGATAGGTGAGTATGCCTTTGCTAGTAACCAGAACTTGTGATCTAGCCTGAATCCTCTATAACAATGGGCAGCATCTTGGATTTGAAGCTTTGGGGAAGAAACTGCAAAGAAAATGGCAGGGATGAGATAAGAGTCAAAGCATTATAAGATGAGAATGAGGGGTAGCACCAGGAGGTCAAGAGCTGAGCATTTCCTGTTGAGTAAGCTGAGTTGGGTAGCTAGCATTCAAGATTCCCCGAGAAAGGTGAAATAAAGTTCACAAGCCTTGTGAGTGAAGGCCTTTCAGAAAAGATGAGAATGGGAGGGAAATTAGTGAGAGGGGGTGCTGTGCAAATGGATAGATATCTACAAACCAAAGAATATGGAGACTTTGTGTCAATAATACAAGGCCAACTCATAACAGGTGATTGCCAAAGAGAAACAGAACATGTCCTAGGTGTTGCATCAGAGACAACTAAGGTGTATAAGTCAGCTATCAAAAGAAAAGAGGTATCCAGGGCTGTCTGTGTTGGCGAAGTATAGCAGATACCATTCGATACTTATGCTTTTCCCAGAGCATGCCTGGCATTAAAACCTAGTTTGCATCTTCCTTCTTCCCAAAGAATAGTTTGATGTTTCACATCAACATGGGTTGTCTCGTATTAACATGGGTAGGGAGAAGAAGGCTTGGAAAATGGAAGCCATAGTTAAATAGGAGCTGGGAATTTCTTGACAAATCTTTTTCACATCTGCTTTCTGTGAACACTTTCCTAATTACGTAAGCATTGTGCTCCAATGTTCAATGACATCTTCAGAAGATAGCTTTGTTTATTTAGGCCTTTGGGAAAGTATCTGACATACAGTGAGGTTACATTTATCATCGTGGACTGACTGTTACATGGGAGTTTTGCCACCAAGGATAAAAGCCAAACATAGTAGATTAAAAAATAGGGCAGAAGGGATGATGTTTTTATTTTTGTTTTTGCTTTTTTTTTTTTATCAACTAAGGCCTATAGACTGTAAGTTGTTGATCTCATAAATGTAGTGCATTTTAATTTGCTAGTCAGTTTTCTAAGACTTGCTCTTCTTTTGAAAACCAAGTCCTTGTTTGAAAAATGAGGAATTGAGGCAATGCCTGAACATGCGTAAAATGACAAACTCCCTCCTTTCAGCTGTGTGGTAACTCTAAAAAATACACATAATCATCATACATTAAATCATATGATTTAGATCTATATGTCATGGAGTTGAAGAGCTAGCTCAGTGGTTAAGAACACTGGCTGCTCTTACAGAAGACATGGAGTCAGTTCCTAGCACACCCACATATGACATAAATGATAGCCCAAACCCTCTCTTTGGTAGTCCTTAAAATCAACTGGTCTAGGAAGGTACATTGGAACCAAATAAAATTGCAGAAGAGAGTTCCTGGACTAGTAGAGGTCACGGTGCCTTCATCTCAACATGACTGCATTAAGCCTCACTAAGAATAAGGGCCTGCTAATGATCAGCCCTTGCATAGGTATTTCTTGTATGCAAAGAACCAAACAAGTGAGATGTACTAAAGCCATGTGCAAGAGGGCAAAGGTCAAACAAAAGATCTGCCCTCAAAGAGATTTCAACTTGAGTGAGAAACAGGAATCGTAAGTAGTGCCTTAAAATGTATATGGAACATTTCCTAACAGGGATATACAGTAGCCATAAGGCTGAGATCAGTTGGTGTGTGATCCTACAAGTAATATATTCACACCTTGATCCCTGAAAAAATGTCAACAGGAAGTGACTTCAAAGCAAAGGTTTTTGCAGATGGAACTAAGTTCAAGATCTCAAGATCAGAGTGTCAAGGGTTTAGAGGGTGGCCTAGAACCATGCAAAGGACAGAGGCAGGAAGCTCTGGAGGAGATCTGCAATGAAAGACAGAGGCAAAGATGAGTTAAGTTTCCACAAACCAAAATGTCTGAAGCCACTAGCACTACACTACAGAAAACGAAAAGGGATCCTCTCCAGAGACTCCAATGGGAGCTTAGCCCTAACTAAACTTTATTTCACAGTTGTGGCTTCCAGAATCCTGAGTGGATCTCCTTCTGTCACTTTCAGCTACAGGTTTCTGTTCATTTGTTTCAGGACCTTTGAGAAATGATCACAAAGGCTCATCCTCACATCTGCCCTGAAGTGTGAGCGGGACGGTCTCAAGGGGGAGATGGCTGAAGCCTGAGACAGAAAGGGGAACACAGTCTAGGCAGAGACCGCGCTGTGCACAGCTGCAGAGACTTGCCACAGCAAGACATCCTCTGAGCTACAGGAAGTTTGGAAATGTTTGGCAGAAAAGGCTCATTTGCAGGCTTGAGAGGTGAAGCTACAGAGGTAAGCCTGGTGGCCCAAGACAAGAAATTTGAAGCCCCATGACTCTGGAGAGCAAGTAGGCTTCATAATCAGATGTGTGTTCCAGGTGGGGCTCTCCGACGCAGTGTGGAGACCGGCTATCAAGAGCATGACAAGGGACTGAATCAGCCGGTAAGCACCATTGTGCAGTGCAGGCTGAAGATGAGGAGGGCTTGGCCTCCATGGAGCAAGAGGAAGGAAGGAATACGGTAAGCTGAAGCAGAGAAACCCTGATGGGCCTGTGTCTTGCCCATCAGGGTGTGAAGGGTGTGAAACTCATGCACACCCCCTTGGGTTTCTGATGTTTTAAATTAATTTATTTATTTGTTTTGTATATTTTTAATTGAAGGACACAGACATTGGGTGAACTTTGGTGTTCTCAGTTCCAGCTGAGTCTTAGAATATTTTTAATATTTCCTTCCAGAAAGCAGGAGGTTAGGGCAGCTTTCACATTGGGGAGGCTTGGGAGGGAGCTAAAGAGAATGTCTCATTAAGGGGGCTTAAATAGCTTTTATAGGGGATGGAACGGGAGATGGCTTCCTTTCTTTATGCTTTATATTCTTTTGAAGACATTTCCATGTTTAGTGTGTGTTGCTTTTAAGCCATCAGCATTGTGTTACAAATTGCAAGAGGTGTTGGCACAGATAAGCTTATGGAGACAAAGGAGATGACACAGGGTGGGCTCTGGGAAAGGGAACTCTTAACACATTCATTGAATTCATTGAACTACTGCTTCCAAGTTCCCTGTCAAGTGACTCAAACTGGAAGCTCAGCCACCTTATAGATTTCCAATCACCAATTCCTCTGCTAGAATATCCCAAACTATATATATATTTTGGGAACTAACTAACTATATATATAAACAAACTCAGGCTGAACCTTCATGCCTTCCTCTACCAAAGATGAGGTGGGATGGGCATTCTCATCTCCACCCTTCCCCTCTAGGCTCAGCTGGCCCACAGATAATGAATGAACCTCACTTCTGTTGAGCCACTTTGGCCCTCCCTCTATCTGCCAGCTCTCCAGCTCTTCCAGAGAGAGAGAGTCAGAAGAGAGATGTTAAAATCAGGAAAAAAATACTGGATCCCATATCAGCTTCTGTGCCATCTCCTCTGTCTCCATAAGCCTCTCTGTGCCAACACTTCTTGCCAGTTTGTTCGAGTGTAGTCATAATGCGGATGGCTTAAAAGCAATACACGCTAAACATGGAATGGCCTCCCAGCTTCTCCAAAGCCTACCTCACTCTCCTACTGCTGCCAGCTGGTTAAACTTCTGGTCTACCCTATAAAATGATTGTCTGCCTCTCTGTCAATTCATTCCAGATGATTTCACCTAACAAAGATTCAAATGACAGAGATATTTTAGCCAAATTCAACACTGGTCCCTAGGTTCAGCTTATGTGTCTAAGTCAGAGTTGAAGCAAAAATGGAAAGGGGGTCTCAGATGCGCCCATTCTTTCCCTGTGCTGCAAATGCTTAACAAGGCTGAGTGAGGGAGACTGGCTGCACGGCCTCTCATGGGAGAAAAGAACGCGGAGACTATGTACTAAGACAAGAAATAGCAAGCTCCAGGTCTAACACGCATGATGATATTGCCAGCTTAACTTCCTGCCTGGGTCTCCAGAGAGCCAGATGCAGCCAGAATACCCATTTCTGAGAGGCTAAAAAGCATTTAGAATTGGACTTTCATGACAGTACTGGTTGAAACCCAAGAAGAGAAATAATTACTGTCATGGCTTCTGTCCCTCTTTCTTTTTTTCTCATTTTTGCCTTCTTTTATAATGAGGTCCTCTTATTTTTAACTTCAGTTACGAATTTGCAGTTTGAGAATTTCAAAGGTATCCAATTAAGAATTATAGTTTCAAGTCAGTAAGAACTACTATCCTAAACACTGCATATGGCTGCAAGAAAAAGAAAAGAAAAAAACAAGTTCACAAAGCCAATCCAATAAGTTTTAGGTTAATACTAAATTTTCAGGACTCATCAAAATGGTGTAATGGCACACCCTAAGGACCGAGGGAAGAGAGAATGACTGTGGATAAAGTATTCACTATTAAACAAAAATGACACCAAAGCAAAGAATGTGGCAGCAAAGCATTCATGATATATTCTTCTGTAGATTAATAATTCTCCCCTTAGATCAAGACAATGTGTTTACCAGTTTTAAAGCTCAAAAACAATTGGCAACCCCCAAACCAGAAAAGCATCCCCTTTCTGGGAAGTCTTACTGATTGACCCTACTTGGCCTCTAAATTGTCTCCAGAAGTTGAAGTTATCAAAAGCATTTCATACTTTTTTGGATGACCATTCAACAACCGGGACACATTTCCTTGAAGCTGAAACCACAGTTTACAATTTGTCTGATGGATTCCCTTGCCAAAACCTGGCCTTCATCCAAGCAATGAAATAGCATCAATAGAGAAGCACTCATGATCCATCCATTGCCCCCAGAATCATTTTTCCACACTAGTGGTGGGGTCAGAAGATTTGGAAAGTCTTAGGATTTGATACAAGTGACCCACCCATCCCCAGGGTGAGATAAAAATCCCTTGGCCAGGACAAGACCCCACCCATTGCCTATGAGAATGATTTACCTTTGGCCAGAATATATGCTCTGTCCACCACACAGACAAGGACAACAATGACATCCTGCCTTCCAAGATGGACAGCTGAGTGTACAGGACAATTCTAGGACATGGATGAAGTGACCCATGCATCTTGCATACTGTTTATGACCAAACGCTAAGAATAAACCAAAGCTGCCTCTACATGCCAGCCATGTGCCTATGTAATTCCTTCCCTCGAAACACAGAAGCATATGCAATCAAAACAATATAACTGTAAAAGACCTGAACATTTCAGCAATCATATCAATAGAACCCTCCTGAAATAGTTCAGATTTCAGAAAAAAATGCTAGTGTGCTCATTAAGTGTTAAGTCACTGGATAAATGTTAAAATTAATATATAATGGAATATTATATAATTATTAAGACTGTCTTATGCTCTAAGACAAACTAAGTAATGTATCAAAAATTAAATATGTAGTATGATTTCTTTCAACAATGTGTCAACATGAATTAAACCAGAGTTTATAGTAGTTTGTTCTATGGCATAAAATAATAGAATACTATTTTTATGCCTTACTTGCTCTTTTAGATTTTTCTACAATTAACACATATTCTTTTCATATTTCAAAAACAATCAATTATTGAATCCCATGAAATTAAGTATGATCATGGTCAAGATGACTCCTTCCCCAGAGTCACTGTGGTCATTGCTGACCCCTATCCTCATCCTCAAGCACTGGAGACAGATGGGTCCAGAGTGGCTTCAATCCATCCAGGCTGAAGTTCAGGCTCCCTAGTTATAAGCACACTCTTTGATGACTCACTACCGACCTCTGGGCTGGTAACTTCCCTATTGATGATCCAGCTGGCCAAAAGCACAAAGTGGTGTGGGGAGGGGTTTGATTCATTCATGTTTATATACAAGCTCACCAAGATTCTTGGATGGGACTCATTTCATGCTAACGAGTGCAAAAACTCATCTGAGTATATTTCCAGGGCAGAGCTCCTGACACAGACTCTAAACTCAATACAGATGCCTCAATTCTGGATAAAATTTATGTGAGCTGGCTGGTAGACCAGACATCATTATAATGAAAATGAATTGGATGTCAAATCACAACAACCAACTTAGAAGAATCACCATGTCTGGATGTCCTATGGATCATGAAACTGGGTCCAACTGACCAGAAGTGGCCAAACTCCAGGCCACTGATGAATAGGATTTCTTGGCCCTAGGTGAATAGTAACATTATGTTCTATCACAGTCACATAAATGCTCCAAAAACTCCATGGAAATCAATACAATTCCACAGACTCTTCCTTTCCCACAAAAGCATCATAAAATCATGTTGCAGAAAACTGACAGACATGGTAACAGCTACAACACCCTAGATGAGGACTTGACCTTAGGCAGTAAAGCAAAAGTCACTTTGCAGAGGCTAGCACACTGTTCACTCTGTGCTTCAGAGAGTGTGTCTGTCAAGGCACAACAACAGGCATGAAGAATACAGGAGAATTTTCCAGAGTCCTCCACTTTTCAAGGGCTAGGATATTATTCTTTCCACCATCTCTTATGAACTATTACCCACCTGATGCAGAAAATGAAACAAATAGATTCACCCAAAGAATATAAAATTGCCTTTCAGGGGGTATTTCTTAACCATATCCCAGAAATTTCAGTTGAAAGCCAAGAGAATAGATGTAAGGAAGACTCCAAGGGAGTTGGTTTGGGACATCATTTCCAAGAGGGTTTCATTTAAAATTATTATAGGTAAAGAGGAAAAGTTAACCATCAGATGGGCTCCTTCCCTGAACCACCCTGTTCTAGTCCCTCAAATGTAAAGAATATAGAACATTTAAAATCCTCTACTAACTTCCTCCAAGAAGAGACCTACTTTGGCCTCTAGAATTGGCACCACTACTGATGCCCTTTCACCTTGAACTACAGCTATAACTTGCTTTGAAGTGCAATATCTCATAGCAGGTAACAGCCTAGAGCTATGAAACATACATATTTATCTGACACTGTACGTTCAAAGAATGTATAGCCATGTGTTTGGGGGCAGAGCTGGAATGGGTTAATTACTTGACTCTACTTCCCATAATGCAATACAGAGAATTAGAGACTGCCATCAAATTTCTTAGTGGTCTTATAGCAATTTTCCTTCCTGTCTGCTTCAACTAAGAAACCAACAAAGATTGGGAAAATAAATGTGGAACCCACTAAATGCAAGGAAATCCCAGGAACAGGACAGGGAGAACCCAAGGTTGGCTTTCAGATTATTATTTTTTATTACCATTGGTATTCTGGCTTATGAGAAATACAATATGTCTAAATGGCAATAACTTCAGAAAAAAGAAAAAAACACAACTTTGTTCCAGCTACCAAAAGCATATTCTTCAAAATATTGATGGACTCTCATCTCACTGAAACTGCAAAACAAAACCCTCTGATCTTAGGAGGCTGAAAAGGCGGAAGACAGTTAAGGAACAGAATTAACTCACAGGATCAAGCAAAGGGCAGAGGGACAGGAAGAGCTCTGAGGATACTAAAGACAATAGTGAGATAAAAAATACCTTCCCTATTCTATCATTCATTGCTTCTCAACAGATATTTTGTCCAAATTCCACAGAAATTCCCAACCTCCCCCTTTGGCGATTTTGAGACAAAATCATCATGCATATAAAGAGCAAAAGACTTGAGAGCAGAGATCTAGGTTTACATCATGTGATGGTTTATGACCAGCACCAATTCTTCAGTCTGCCACTTCTTTCCTCTAACACATAAATTCAGAGAGTGATCTCTGAAGGAACAGCTCCTAGATTTCCTTTCTAACTGACTTCTAGTTAGATTCAGCCAAGAGGAGGTGTTGGTGAAAGGAAGATAAGGGGTAAGGATACACCAAACTATCCCTAGCCTCTGTATCTGCTTCACACTATAGCTCTTCCAGACTCCAATGGCCCACTCTATGCATTACCCTTCCTTGTAATATCCTCCAATGGCTATTTCTGCCATGGTTCCAGGTAACCCATGTCTGCCTTCAAAGATATCATCTTTTTTCTTAGTTCCCCCAAGTCTTGCCCTAACTTTTCTCAGAGAGCTTTGCCATCTTTCCTAATTAGCTTTAGTTGTCAACTTGACATAGCCTAGAGTCATCCAAGGGAGTCTCCATTGAGAGACTGCCCAGATCAGATTGGCATGTGGCCATGTTTATGAAGAATTGTCTGAAGACTATTCTAAATGAAGACTGATAGTGGATGGCCCAGCCCACTGTGGGTGGCACCACCCTTAGGCAGATAGACCTGGACTGTATAGGAAAGCAAGCTAAACATGAATCTGTGAGTGAGCAAGTAAGCAGCATCCCTCCGTAGTTTGTGCATCTGTTCCTACTTGACTTTCCTTACCTTTTTTCATTGATTATGACCTAGAAGTATAAGCCAAATAAACCTTTTCCTGGTGTAAGTGGTTTTTGTCAGAATTACCATAGCCACTGAAAAGTAAACTAGGACAGAAGTTGTAATGTGGGACATTGCTGTAATGGACTCAATCATGTTCTGTTGAAGGATTCTATAAGCATTTGGAACTTTTGGCTGAAAAACACTTTGAGCGCTGTGATTAATGAGCTATTGTTGTGGAAGCCTGGAAGATAGGAATGCTTAGAGAAATGCAGACAATGGAGGCCTGGCTTATGAAGTATCGGCAGGAAGCAACGACTCTATGCAGGCCATTCATGTGATATTTTGGACTGAAAATCTATGCTTTCTGGTCAGCTGGGACTGAATAATCCGCTATGATTAACAAGAGACCAGCACCATTAAAGTAAACCCTTCTTTGCTTTACTTGAACAATGGGTGCTGATCAACTAAGACAGAAGAATCATCTCTGATTAATAAGACAGTAACATCACTGAGGCAAATTATTATAGGAAGTATGCCTCAGAGACAGCACACAAAAGCTGTGGTCCAGGAGAACCAGGATGCACCTCAAGTTGGAAGCCAAACTTAGCAATGTATGAGAGTCTCCCATGTAGTACAAGTTTTGAAGGTAATACAGATAGATGAACAAGGGGGTACTAAGAGTGGCTGAGCCCTGGAAGGATGTGCCAGGATCAAGGTTTTTAAGTGAGAACAGGAAATGCCACTGGTGAAGGCACATCCTCTGCTGCAATGAAATCCCAGTATATTGGAGTTGCTAAACTATGTATGCTAAGGCCAGTAGCAGGTATAGAGTCATCATGTGTCTAAGACAAGTATCGAGTGCTTCAACTGGCAGAGCTGGAAAAGTGAGGCTGCCCAAGTCTTTTAGATCCTAGAAGATGATGAGTGAGTTCCAGGTGTAAGACACTGAGCTATAGAACATGAATTTACAGTACTGAATTTTGCTTTTGCTTTGACATGAATAGATGTATGGATGGATGGATGGATGGATGGATGGATGGATGGATGGATGGATGGGCTGATAGATAGACAAGACAGATATCAAGATGACTACTGGAGTGAAAGTCTAGTCAATATATCAGTCTGATTATAAAATATGTTAGTCACACACACACACACACACAATGGGTCATGGATTGAGTGGAGAGTTGAAAGACTGTTGAGGAATAGAGATCAAAAGGTTGGGACCAGTAAGCCCCCCCCCCAACATAAAAGGTTATTACCATTGCTCTTGGTTAGCTCTCTAGAGTTTGACAATAAGACCCTGTTGCTGAAGATACTGCACTAGAGCCATAAGAAAAGTGGAGAAACCAAGCTGGTACTGACCAGCTTCTTTCTTTACTGCCTAGTTTTCATAGAGCTGGAAGGTGTTGCTCAGACTGCCAGAGGAGACAAGCAATTACCAGTATTGCCCAGCTGTGAACTCTGAATTCAATGTTAAGATATGCCCACTGGTGGAACAGTGACATGAATGTTGTGGAAGTAAGCAACTGCTGTCTGATTGGTTTAAAAACTGCTCCACATGATAAAGGCCATAGCTGGCACCATTATCAAGGCTAGATAGGTCACTGGTCATAAGGGAGAACCCACCACTATTCGGAGGAGCTATCAGCAACTGATAACTAATGAGAGGGGGAAAGTGAGTTTTATTTAAGGGTGTGGCTCCTGGTAAGTTGACCATGCTCCAACTCCATTGGATTCCACCACACCTATGGGTATATGAACAACAAAAATTGGATTTCATGTTTTATTTTACTTCTTAAAGAGTTTAAACATTAAGCGGCCAGGTAAGGGGGTGGATCTGAGAGGGCTTAGAAGAAGGGATAGACATGATCAATTCTGTTGTATGGAATTTTCAAAGAATTAATGAAAATACTTTTAATTTTCAAGTTTCTGACATTCTCACTAAATCTTGGCTCATGTACCTTAGGACTTGGGGACAGTGATACTCTCAGCATCAGACCAAATTTCTGGAAGTTTGCCCTTGCAATTTAAAATCCAGTTCCCAACAGCAAAATATACATTTCTCTGTCAAAGGGTCTTTGATGCCCTGAAACTTCTCTACCTATATGTATGCTCAAGGAACTGGAAATTCAGAATAGTATCCCTCTCTTCCCCACTCTGTCTATTTTTCTATCTCTGATTATCTTTTTCTTTCTATCTCCCTCCCTCTTTCTCTCCCTCCCTTACCCCACAATACACATTGAAACCTTAACATCAAGATGGCAGTGCAAAGACAAAGTCTTTCAGGAAGTAAATAGCTTATGAGCACAAGCCTTTGAATAATGCAGTACTCCCATAAATGAGAGTGAAGGAGCCCTTGGTGCCCCTTTGCCCTCTGCTTCCAATTCATGAGGAAACAGTAACAGGCCACTATGTCGGAAACAGAAAGCAGGCCTTCAGACACCATATCTGCTAGCAGTTTGACCTGAACTTTCCAGCCTGTGTCTGGTGAGCAACAGATTCCTGTTACTTATAATAACCCAGTCTAAGTTATTTCACTATCACAAAAGAAACAGCCATAGGCGTGGTGAGCTGTCGAGCTCTAAAGACCAAGAACTGGCAGCAGAGCAAAGCTCCCATTGCCCATGGGGGTTGCCCGGCTTAGGATGGTCTTTTCATGGCTACTTCCCATGATTCTCTCATTGCCTCGCCAATCTATTGGGGATTTTACCTTCATGTAAATCATGCACTTGAATCATTGACTTGGTGTCTAGATCAGGAAAATTCAAAACCAAAGTAGGGGCCTTTTGTATATTTTTTTACTAACTCCTTATTTTCCATGAAAGAGAAGAAACACAAAGTCCACCCAGTGATGGAACTGTGGAGGCTTAGAGCTGAGTTCCTATCTCAGCAGCTCGCACAAGCCTGAGCAAGCCTTTGTGCTGGCTGGAGAGAAGGCTTCTCCAGCCTGCTCTACAGTGGTTGCCAGACACTTGGAGTTTTTAAGTCTCTGCCTTCCCGTCCATGAAAGGGCAGTCTTCTCTGAATGCTTCTTTTGACCATTGGGTCCAAGGAACCATAGTTAAAACACCTTTTGACCCCAGAAGGAACTGTTCACCCAGCACTTTTGAGCTTCTGGCACATTGAGGAAGAGAGAACAAGAGAACTTGAAGGGTTTGTGTTTCCAGTGAATTCTGGGGGGATGAAATAATGGTCTTGGCCCTAACAGCAAAAGACAAAATCTAATTTACATGCTCCAGGCCGTATATGGAAAAAATCATTTAAACTGAAACATGAAAAGTCCAAGCTGCAAGTCAATAGTGGCTAACATCACATATCCCAGTGGTATGGGCTGGCCTCTGTTACCAGCTACACTGCTCCAGCATTCCCTGTAATTGAACATATTTGGCCTTCTGTTTTCTTAAGAACTGTGAGCATCAAGTCTCAAGTACCATCGTGTGGGCACCTTGCCTCAGCTCATAGGATATATTTACCCACAGCTTCTCTCCAAGCGTTGTCTCATTTCATGAACTTCTCTTCCCCCTCTAACTTCTCCTCATAGACCAGGCCTTGGAGCTGTCCTTATTTGTAACTTCTTAATTTAGATACAGCCCAGTAGAAATATATACAATGAGCAGAGGAGAAGGTCTTATTTTAGCCACAACTGCTGAGGTTGAGAATGGGCTGTCAGCTGAAGAGGGCCAGAGTCTCAAATCTGATGGCTTGGGCCACCCGAGGAGTCTCTGCTTGGAATGAATAATTGACATGCTCCGTGCAGGCACATGTTTACGGACGCAGTCATGCTTCTTTGGCATCATTATCCATGAAACCCAAGCCACCCTGGAGATTGCAAGTAAAGTGATGTCCCAAGGATTTAAAAAGATGTCCCTGACCAGAAACCCCCCAGGGCCTTCAGATACGCACACGTGTGCACACAAATACATATGTGTTCACACACATACATGCACACGCACAAATGAGGGGGGCACTAAAGACAACAAGAAAAAGTGCTAGCACAGATCTACTTGAAGACCTAAGAGACAAGTCAGTGCAAGACCCCACGAGCAGGTGGAAAAGAAGGCAGCCACCTGGCACTTCACCACCTCACAGTTTGTTGCAGACTATTGCCACCTCCAAATAACTTCCCATAGCTTTGAAATTGGGTGTTTATATTTGTCCGCTTTTCTGCTCTTGGCTGTGTGCTTCCCTCTTAAATCTCTGTTAAACATAGAAAGTTCTTTGTGTAGCTATTCCCAGACTTTCTCACTTCACCATGCCTGTAACGTCTCAGTGACTTTTATGCATTACCTCTAGGTTAAAAGTTGGATTTACTCACCAGTTAAGTGCAAACAACTTCATAAGTATTTATATCCTGACAGCTTAATAATCATTGGGGGAACTGTGCATAAATAGAAATAAATACTATTTATTTCATCCTTAATTATTGACTTATAGCATGTGTGCACCTGTTAGCTATTCCCTACATTCTCCAGCCTTGGAATCAAATGGGATACAGCCTGTGCTTCTTGGTCTATTGAAGAGCTTGTGTAAGTCCTATAGTGTGACTTCCGATCTTTTGGCTTTACTAAAACACAATCCCATTGAGACATGATGTACTATGTAATACTGGCTCAGTTGGGTGGCATCTGTCAAGGACGGTGTTTCCCTCAAAGGTGTTTAAAAGCCAGCATTGTTTCTGTGAAGTTGCTGTGCACCATGGGTTACATTGAGTGTAGTTTAAGAACTGTGGTTTGTGGAATCATTTATCCAAGACTCTCTCACATAAGCATATGTGTATGTGTATATACATGTGTGCTTTACTGCTGGAGCAAATATAAAGTCAACCATAAAAATGCATAAAAAGTGTGGGAAGATTAAAACTAAAAGGATAATTATGCCTACTTCCAGGTGACCAATATTAAGAGGATATGAGATCTAGGGATATTTTGCTTTATTTTAATTGTTAAATTTCTAGAGGAAAAATAGTCATATTATCTATTTTACTATAAGAAATAGTTACAAAGAACAATTTCAATTAAAACTACCTATGACATATGGTCCAATCTGAATCAGGATTGGCAGGTCTCCTTCACTCCATTTCAAACACCTGTGGCCCCTCCTCTGACTCTGAAGATTCTTCCTACCTAACCACCATACATGTCCCTGCCCACACCAGCACAGAAAGACAGCATCACTCACTCTGAACACCTACAGCTACATCCCTACCATGAGAACTAGCCCTGTCCTGTCTAATCATCACATGCAACTTTACCCAGAAGCATAGACAGCAATGGATGTGAGCATGCACCACACACGCACACACACACACACACACACACACACACTTGCTTGTATCCTCTCCTTTGCCTCAGTGCCCTCTTCCACCAATCTAGCATCCAAAGCCCTGCCTCGCAGACCTTAACCTTGACTCAGTCCAACCTGCTTGAGTTTTCAGTCTTCTCAGTCTGCTCTCCACCTCCAGCTTCCATTCAGGTAGACTAGAAATGTATATTATAAGACACAACCAATAAGCCAGCTCAAGAGTCCCAGATCGTATAAACCAAAACAACAAATCCCCCAGTTAATATGAAAAATCAAACCAATATGTCCCCCTCCCCACAAAAATAAGATCTCCAGGCAGGACAACTTAGACAAAATTCAAGACTCAGAATTCAAACAAACAATTACAGACAAGGTCAAAGAATGCAAAGAACCTAAAGAGGACACAAAGACATGCCTGAATGAACCAATAACACACAGAAATAAACTAACACCACAAGTCACAAGCAACTGAAAATATACAAAAATAGAAATTAATAAAGATATAGAAACACTGAATAAACCTTAAAGTGAAATGAAGACAGAAATTAAATTTTTACTAGTTAAATAAAGAGTTCCATGGATAACCTTATAAATAAAATGGATCGTAGGTTAGACAAAATATTCAGGCTTAAATATAAGATAGGAGAACTGGACAATTCACACAAAGAAAATGATGCATTTTAAAAAAGAATGCATGAACAGAAAATGAAGGATCTTTGGGACAACATGAGAAAATCGAAGATATAAATTATGGGAATGGAAAAAGGATTCCTGGTCAAAGAAATAGAAAAATGATTCCCTAACACACACACACACACACACACACACACATACACACACACACACACATACATACACACACGTATATGCAAGACCCCAAGAGAAATTCCCTACATCATACTACAATTAAAATACTAGAATCAAGAAACAATAGTAAAAGCTCCAATAGAAAAGAGCCAAGTCTCATGCAAAGGCCCATAGAACATCAGTTGAGTGTATAATGGAGGTTTTAAAGCCAGAAGAGCCTGTGAAGATGCATTCCAACCTCATAGATATCACAAAATTAGAGACAAAAAAGGAAACCCAACTATAGATACTAATAAAATTCAAAAAATACATAAGTAGATACCTTCAGTTCTTATATTACACTAATCTAACCAAAATTAAACCAAGATGCAATGATCAATTCAAATAAACCTATAACCAACAATGAGACTGAACCAGGAATAAAAATGCCTCCTAAACAAAAAAGCCCAGGACAAGATGGTGCATTGCAGAATTCTACAAGTCCTTCAAAGAATCACTAACATCAGTACTACTTGAATTGTTGCACAAAACAGAAAGGAAGAAAATCTGCTGTTGGACTGTAGAGATGTCTCACATATGGATCAGTGGATTAGAGCACTGGCAAACAGAATTCAAGATCACACCAAAAAGATCACTTGCCATGATCACGTTAAGTTTCATTTCAGGAGTACAGTGATAGTTTTATATTTAAAAATCAATAAACATAATTCATTATATAAAGGAACTCAAAGATGGAAATCATATGATCATCTCAATAGATACAGAAAAGGCCTTTGACAAAACCTAACACTTCTTCATGATAAAAGTCATGGAGAGGGGTAGGAATAGAAGGAGCACACTTCAACATAATAAAGCCAATATACCATAAACCTGTAGCCAACATCATGTTACTAGAGAACATTCAGAGCATTTTCACCAAGATGAAAAACAAGACAAGAGTATCTATCCAACTTCTATCCAATATAGTACTTGCCATTTTAGTCAGAGAAGTATACAAGAAAAGAAAAGAAGAGAAAAGGAAAGAAAAGAAAAGGAAATCTACACAAATAGGAAAAAAGACTTAAGTATCCCTATTTGCAGTTGATATGACCCTAGACATCACAGATCCTAAGACTCTACCAAAAAAATCTCAGAGCTGTCAAATACTGAGCCAAGTGGTAGAATACAAAATTAACAGATAAAAAGCAGTAGTGTTTTTATATATCAATGACAAGCTGAAACAGAAATCAGAGAAATAATCTCATTCACGATAGTCAAGTAAAACAAAAGAACCCAGGAATAAAGTTAGCAAAGGAAATGAAAGATGTCCTCAACAAGGTCAAGACACAGAAGGAAATAATAAAGAAGGGCAGCAGATGCTGGAGAGAGTGCCACAGATCAGAAAACTAATAGTGTGAAAAGGTCATCCTACCAAAAGCAATACACAAATGCAATACCTTACCAGTGAAGATTCCACTGATTCTTTATAGGCATAGAAAAAAACCTGAAAATGATATGGGAACACAAAGAAAAAAAGGTAGACACTGCAATCTTGGAAATTCTGTATGGAGTGAGGTATCACCATACCTGAGTCCAAGTTATAGATGGAGCCACAGTAATAAAAGCAGTAGCATTATGTCACCAAATAGACACATAGAAAGGAAAGGGAAAAAAAGAAATCCTAGATATAAATCCACACGACTTCAGCTTCACTTGCAAAAAAAAAAAAAGAGCATCTTTAACAAATGATGCTGAGAATCCTAGATATCACCATGAAGAAGAATGAAAGTAGATCTACCCCTTACAGTTATATAACTCAAGTCCAAACCGAGCAAGACACAAAATATCAGGCCCAGTTCCCTGATGATGCTAGAGGAGAACATGCTTTCATAGGCAGGCATAGGTGCAGAGTCTGCACAAGACCCCCACAGCACAAGAAATAGGGCCAGCAATCAACATATGGGATCTCATGAAACTAAAATGCTTCTCTATAGCAGAGAAAACTGTTAATTGAGGGAAGAGGCTGCCAAGAGGATGGAAGAAAATATTTGCCAGCTATACATCTGATAGACAGTAACTAGAATATACAAGGGACTCAAAAAACTAAACTCCAAGAAAACAAACAACCTAATTAAAAAATGGGCTGTGGGACTGAACAGAGGGTTCTCCGAAACAGAGATACAAATGGTTAAGAAACATTTTTTTAGAGCTTTCAATATCTGAAGTCATCACGGAAATGTAGAGTAAAACTAGTTTTAAGATTCTATCTCACCCAAGCCAGAATGACCATAAGACTACAAGCATGATAAAACATGCTGACTTGTATGTGGGTAAAGGATAACCCTACACACTGCTGACAGGAGCGCATGCTGATGGAGACGAACAGAACTATCCTAAAAAGAAACAGAACTATCATACAGCCCAACCTTACCACCCCTTAGTATATACCCAAAGGGATTTATATCCTACAGATACAATTGCTATCCATGTTCTTTGCAATTCTATTCACAATAGCCAGGAAATGAAATAAATCCTAGATATCCATCAATTGATGGATGGATAGTGTGAACACACACAATGGAATTATATTCAGCTACTAACAAAAATGAACTTTACAGGTGAATGGATGAAACTGAATGAGATTACAATGAGCAAGTTAAACCAGGCCCATAAAGACAAATGCCACATATTCTCTCAAACATGTAGATCCTAGCATTGGCTCTTTAGTGTTGTGTGTTTAACTTGGATTATCTATAGAAGCCAAAAAGGTAGAAAGAGGCATTGTGAAGATTTCCTTTAAGGGATGGGAGTGTCACATAGGTATAATTAGGGTAGATTGGGGGATACTAGTTGTAAAAAAGTTCAAACAGGAAACAGGGAGTAGGGGAATGGGGAGATGAAGAAGAGGGCAGGAGATAGTTAATCTAAATAAACAAGCTATGAAAAAGAAACCTGGAAACCAACCCAGTTTCCTAATTGTTAAAAAGTTTTGGGCAAATACCCCATAAGACTACATAATGATGACTCTAGAAGCAATGAGTTCCTCAACAAAAACATAGTGACAGATAAGGGATACCTCCACATGAACTGTTGGTCAGCAATGGCCCCGGAATACCACAAAAATTTAGAGGCTCTTGCCTTTCCACCATCACCACTAGTTGATATGACTTTATTGCTGAAACCACCACACACCATGGATGAAAGATTTAGAGAAATCAAGCTGAAACTAAGCTGGGAAGTGCACACTTCTCCCTAGCCTGTAGAGTGCCAGCACTATTCAGAATGCTGGCAGAGTAAGGGACCAGATTTCGCACCCAGCTGTGAACTCTGAACTACAATACTGTGGTGGTTTAAATACGGTTGGCCCAGGAAGTGGCAGTATTAGGAGGTATGGCTTTGTTGGAGTGAGTGTAGCCTTATTAGAGAAGGTGTGACCTTGTTGGAGGAAATGTGTCACTGTGAGGGTGGGCACTGAGACCTTCTTCCTAAGCAAATGAGAGTCAGTCTTTTCCTGGTGGCCTTCAGATGAAGATGTAGAACTCTCAACTCCTCCTGCACCATACCTACCTAGATGCTGCCATGTTCCAGCCTTGATGATAATGAACTGAACCTCTGAACCTGTAAGTCAGCCCCAATTAAATGTTGTCTTGGTCATACAAGTGAGCTTGGTCATGGTGTCTGTTCACAGTAGTAAAGTCTAAACTAAGACAAACACCAACTTTGCAGGCAAGATGTGCCACTGCTGCACCAATGGCATGAGTGTAATGGAGATAACCAAAGACTCCATAGTTATCTGAGGACCATTCCTCAAGAGGCAACACATGCCAACTACTATAAACCTGATAAAATTCTCCTGACTGAAGGGTTTGGGAGCCCCCCTCCCCAGAGACGGAATCACCTATGGCTATTTGGATAAACTAATATTGACTCAAATATCTGTGTTTACATGCACAAGGAAAGGCTACTGTTAAACTCACTGGGCTCACCAACATTGCATGGGTGAGAGCAGAAAGAATGTAAGAGCCAGAAGAAAGGGAGAGAGTTGTAAGATGCCATCTTCCAAGCATGGCACTGCTGTGACAGTTATGAACATACAACAACAGTGTCCACTGGCACTGAGCCTGGATGAACTGAGACTGCCTAATAATCAGTTATGGATGGGAAGGCACTCCTGGGCGTTACCACTTACTGCAGAACCATGGCAACTAGAGGTTCTGGGAGATGGGAAGGCACAGTATCTATGTGTATAAGTAACCACTGGTGTCCCTCCAAGCTCAAACCTAGGGTCACACCGATGGCCCTACTAAACTCTGTAGGACACACACAAAAAAGACATGAATACAGTAAAGAGATTGGTATGGAAGAAGTGAGGCTGATGGGGTGAGAGGGATAAGGGGGTAACCCGAAATGCATGCATAGAAACATGTAGGAAATCGCAAAGAACAAATTAATTGATAAAAATAACATTTTACTTATAGCAACATCAAAATTGATGTCTGTTCAGAAAGTGTCAGTCCCAAGCTTTAGTGAAGGGGATGTAAGAGATCCAGATTTTTAACAGCATGTTCCTTTTCCAGATCATTCCTTCCTGTCTCATTTCCTACTACAGAAACTCTCAAATGGTGACAGTCAGTCAGAATCATCTGTTGCCCTTTCAAAACTGAACCCATCTCATCACCTACCTGGCCCACATTCTACTCCCTTTGCCATTTCACACTGAGGAAGAGAATATCTCTTTGGTGGCTAGGCTCTGTGGCTTGCAGGCTCCTGTCAAAGACTACATTTCCCAGCCTTCTTTTTACCTGATGGAGTTATGTGGAGGCCACCAATGACTAAAAGGGGTGCATAATTCAGTTCTAAGTTCAGATCCAGAGAAGACACACACACAAACACACACACACACACATTCTAGAATCAAATAGGTCTGATGACCCTCATTCAGTTCCTTTAGTCCATCTATCACTCTGCATCTTTGCGTAGCCATTTCCTTTGGCTAGAAATTCTCTATGGGAATGGGTCCAGAGGTGAGAAGGGGAAGCCACACTCCATGACAGAGGACAGAGGAGAGTCACAGGATGAGAAAGTATGAGAAAGAAGAGCCAGAGCCAAAGTTAATCATTTAAAAGTCAGTAGAAATGAGAAACAGGAAGCGATTTTTATATAAAATCACCAGGATGCAGCCTTTAGTGATGGTTCTATTGTGTAAGCTCCGAGTCAGGCTGGTATTGACACTGCTGCCTTGTCCTCCTTACCAACTGTGAAGAATCTCAAGAGAAAAAGGATAACTACCCCAGGGTCATAAGACATTATCTGCTGAGCTCAGGGATAGGTCTGAGAGTCATAGATACTGATCCTATCTCAAATCTCCATCAGGTCGGTGGCCATCATCCTCCAGTGCACAAGGCCAATTAGATGAGAACTACGGTTCAGAACTCCCTTAATACTGAAAATCCACAAGGTGCTCATATCTGAAAGATGAGGAAGCATTAGGTGCAGGAAGAAAGGGGAAGTTCTCACAGATCCAGCCTCATCCTCTCTTCTCTATGGCAATCTCTGGCAAACTGAGTTTCTTTCTGTGTGCTGATGTCCAATAGGGCAGAGGCCAACGAGAAACCTTCTTAATCCCCAAGAACAAACTAAAAACATTACTCTGTTTTGAGCCTCACATAGTTATTAACTTTTCAGACTAGGACTCAGAGGGAACTTTGAGCTGTAGAACATTACCATCAAGGGCCTGCATGGAAATCTGGATGCATATCACCTTGGCCCACAGTAAGAGAGTCAGACAGGGCCCTCCACCCTGTTTCCCAGGCTCCCCCCGCCCCACTCCACACTCTGACAGTCATTCAGCTTCCGGGTACTGTTGTCCCAGCCTTGTTGAAGTCTGTACAGTTTTAAATAATTTATTCCACATGTTTGTTTGTTAGTACTGCCAGAGGCACAAGTTGTAAATGTTTCAATGACTTAACTTTTGATGAGCTTTCTTTAGAAATAACTGTCCCCAGGGTGGTACACAGAACAGTAAATTAACACCCGTCTATCCATGTGCCTCCTCCTGGCCCAGGTCCCCTTAGTTTCAGTGTTTCCCCATAAAATATTCATGGCCTAGAATATCACAGGTAGTGCCAGATATGGCTGGGAAATGGGTCCTACATCCACATTTAGTAAACATTTGGATGACAAGTTTTAGGAGGTTTTAGGTGTAACTATTTTACACCTAGTTAAATAGGACTTTGTTTTAAAGTCCCACACACATACCCACACTCTCTTCTCTTTGTCACTTACACAAATATTCGTTTTATACATCTATTTTATTACATATTTTCTTTATTTACATTTCAAATGTTATCCCCTTCCTTTGTTTCCCCTCCAAAAATCCCTTATCCCACCCCACCCCCCACTAACTAACCCACCCACTCCTGCTTCCCTGTCCTGGCATTCCCCTATACTAGAGCAATGAGCCTTAACAGGACCAAGGGCCTCTCTTCTCATTGATGTCCAAAAAGGCCATCCTCTGCTACATATGCAGCTGGAGCCGTGGGTCCCTCCACATGTACTCTTTGGTTGGTGGTTTAGTCTCTAGGAGCTCCAGGGACACTGGTTGGTTCATATTGTTGTTCCTCCTATGGGGCTGCAAACCCTGTCAGCTCCTTGAGACCTTTCTCTAGCTCCTCCACTGGGGGCCCTGTGCTCAGTCCAGGTTAGCTGAGAACATCCCTCTCTGTATTTGTCAGGCACTGGCAGAGTCTCTCAAGAGACAGCTATATCAGGCTCCTGTCAGCAAGCACTTGCTGGCATCCACAATAGTGTCTTGCTCCAACATGCAATAAGGACACATGTTCCACTATGTTCATAGCAGCCTAATTTATGATAGCCGGAAGCTGGAAAGAACACAGATGCCCCTCAATAGAGGAATGTATACAGAAAATGTGGTACACAGTGGAGTACTACTCAGCTATTAAAAATAATGAATTTATGAAATGCTTAGGCAAATGGATGGAGCTAGAAAATATCATCCTGAGTGAGATAACCCAATCACAAAAGAATACACATGGTATGCACTCACTGATAAGTGGATATTAGCCCAGCAGCTCAGAATACCCAAGATACAATTCACAGATCACATGAAGCTCAAGAAGAAGGAAGACCAAAGTATGGATACTTTGATACTTCTTTAAAGGAGAACCAAAATACCCATAGGAGGAGATACAGAGACAAAGTGTGAAGCAGATACTGAAGGAAAGACCATCCAGACTCTGCCCAACTGGGGATCCATCCCATATACAATTACACAAATAATTCTTAATTGCTCAATGGCTTGGGAATGGTCTGAATACGTGATTCTTTAATGTATCCATTCATAATGTCAATGGTGAGCATTCTTGTGTTTTCCCCAAATATTTAACTCTCTAGTTTTTGATAATCTTCCACTTTGGTATCCAGGCCAGGGTCCAGATGTGCATGGTCTGTGGCTATAGAGTTTGGTTGGAATCAGATCTGGTCTTTCATTACAATATTCTGAGATATGCTCTCAGACCCACCCTTTCTGTGATACCCAGCCCCTCACCCCACCACATAGATCTCTGCTCCCTGATGGAGGGTATTGATTTCTAAAACCCATGATCCCCAGAATGACCTCTTTACTGGCCTTTGGTTATATTGTACTAGTGGGAGGTTCTGACAGAAACCTGGACCCTTGGGGGTTTTGAAGTATCTCTCCCCAGTGCTCTATCTGATGTAAACTGTGTCTTCAGAGGAGCTGCTCTCCCTGCAGGGTTCTAGTTCCCATTGGGTGGTCACGACTCCAGGTTCTGATGGTACAAGCCCACTTTTTGTCCTTCCAGCAGGAAATGGTGGCCACTCCCAACTGTTGCTAATCTCTCCTTGCCTCAGTGTCCCCTATTTTCCTCAGCACCACTTCTCCTAAAACCTTTACAATTAGTTCCTTGTGTTAGGTCCTCTCCACTGCTCTATGTAGAATGAGCTTTGCTTTCAGACTATATTAGACTACAAAGTTTATTTAAGCAAAGAATGCATAGGCTAGATTTAGGAGGTCTTGAGTGAACTCTCATTCAATCTTAAAGCTATGAAAGTTACATAATGGGTGATCCAATTTTTAAGGTAATGGTTTGAGGAGCAGTTGCATCCTGGCACCAGGAGCAAAGACAATACCAACTCTCAGAAGGGAGGAGGCTCAAATGTCCAATTTCCCCTTGTGATAAAAGGGGCAAAGGAGACCCCATAAAGGGACTGTACTGCAAGGTGACAGTGTTATTTTCAGTCCAGGTTCTGACTCGGAGTGTGCTAACCTCTTGGCCTCACCATGTTGGCTCTCCTCAAAAAGGATAGTTAACACTTTATTACAACGTGAACATGTCATTTCAAATGAGTGTCATAATATGATATTCATTGTTGTTGGGAAAATTTATTGTGTTTATTAATCTTAATCAAAGGATATAGCTAACAATGTAGTTAAAGATGAAAGATGATTTTTTTTCTAAGATCAAGGTCAAAAGAATTCCATTCTTACTATTTTTATCCAACACCAGGTAGATCAGTGGAGTAGATCTGTCTAGATCAGACATTTATAGTAGGTTCATTTTTATGAGAATGTCAAAACAATTCAATAAGTAAATTATTCCTTTAATAAGCAACAGAATATCCATGTGCAAGAAATTCATTTGGATTCTCTATAACACATACAAAAATTAAGTCAAATGTTCATAAACTAATGTATGTATAGGCACTAGAACTTTAAAATTCTTCATGACATTAAGCTAGGCAATAATTTTTAAAATAAGGAACATTTTATGAACCTGTGTGTCATCCTAGCACAAGGACCATGGTGATCTTCTCTATCTCATTCCAGTTTTAGAATGTATGTGTATTGCTGAAGTGAGCACTAGGCAATGATTTCTTACACAATGATACAAAAGTATCAAAAGAAAAACTAGGTAATGTGTGATTCAAATAGTAAAACAATAAAATAAAACATAAACTATATTATCTGATGTAGGACTACTATCCCAAATATACAAAAAAATCATAATTTTACAGAAAATCCATGATTTTAAATAGGTGGAGTATTTAACCAGACAGTTTTCTAAAGAAGTCATGGAAGTGACCAATCACACAGAAGATGTTTGGTATCATTACTCATTAAAGAAATGCAAAATGAAACAGCAATGAAATAGCACTTCCTATCATATGGTGAACAAAGTTAAGGCACACATGGTGAGTGCATGCTGTGGGAATGCCATAGCCACTTACCACAAGGTTGGAATATATAAAATAATGTATTCTAGTGGGAAATAACATCTTCAAAATATCAAACACAAACTTAATATATTACCCAGTAATCCTATCTTAGATATACACACATATACATATGAAAATATAAATGCATAGCTAAATAAAAATCAGACACTGACCTTCATAGCATGACTATAATTAATTGGAAAAATGAAGAGCACTCAAACATCTTTCAACCAATGGGCAGGTAAATAAAATGAACCGATGCCAAGCACGGAGCACTATTTGGGAATAAGAGCAAGTGAGATGCTGCTATAAGCCATGACGTGGGTCACTTTCCCAAGTGAGAAGCTAACCACGACATGGGAAGTGATCCCATTTGCAGGAAACTCCAGAACAGCAGATCTCAAGACACTGAAAAAAAAACATTCATTATTTTCCATAGCTTAGCAACTGGGTAGAGGAATACATTTTTTAAGTTTATTCAAGTTTTCGGTTTGTTTCATGTTTCTTTGCTTTGCAGTGCTGGGGAGTGAACCGTAGGACTTGTACATTTTAGATAAGCATTCCACTGAACGATATCCCCAGCTGGGTACAGGATTTCTAGTTGGAACAATAAAACTGCTTTGAAGATATATTGTGGGGAACAGCTGCGTAAATCTATGATGATCCCGAAAGCTACTAACTGTGTGGGTGAGTTTTAGGCTATGCTTTTCTTTTCCTGGTATTTAAAGACCATGTCTCATGCAGTTCAGGCTGACCTGGAGCTCATTAAAACTGGAGGAAGGTGACCTCCAACTCCTAATCCTCCTGCCTCTGCCTCCCAAATGCTGTATATGTCACTAGGTCCAGATTGAATCATGGTGGACTTGAAAGTATGAAAATTAAATTTCAATTTTAAATGTACATGATCATTAAATGTACATGTTCAAAAATTTTAAAGGAAGAAAAAAAAAAACAGTGGGCCTTTGAGTTAAACAGAACCAATGGCTGACTCCCCAACAAAGAGCCGTGTGACCTTAGAAAGTTCCCTGTGCCAAGCTAAGCCTCAGTAAATCGGTAGTGTTTTTACTGCTCTAGAGGAAGGTAGTGTGGACCAAAGATGGAGTCTCAGGGTCACCATGACGTGGATGTCCAGGTGAACCACTGGTGTAAGAGAAGGGTAGCAAAGCCCAGCTAGACCTTTGTTCTTAAGTCCAGTCTGTTCCTCAGATGCCTGTCATAGCAACCTCGTTCTCCTTGATGTCCCAGTGCATGTTCTGCAGTGAGGGAGGGCTGACGACAACTCTTTTCTCCAGACAAGAGGAGGATCCGCTCCGTTCCTATCACCCATCAACACTTAGATTTATAGCAAAGGAAGAAGCAGTTACCAGAGTTAAAAGAACATGAGAAGGACCCTGACAATCAAGCACAGGCCACATTTATCTCACACTGTGCATTGGGAAACTCATTTCCTCCCATTGCCCATAAGGCACCAGGCGCCTTGAACTTAGCATTCTCAACAGGGCAGTGAAAAGAGATGCTGAAGGCCACACCATAAACATATGCATCGCTCATAATGCATTCAGATGCTTTTTAATTATTCATAGTTCCTGAAAGTCATTTGACCTATCATGCATATATATTCAAGCAATATTTATATTAGAACCACAGCCCGACTGTACACAATTCCAGCTCATTGGCGTTCCCGTCTATGGAATTAAAATTAAATGAGTCAGGGCTGGAGAGATGGCTCTGCCGTTAAGAGCACTTCCTGTTCTTCCAGAGGGATGATATTTGATTCCCAACACCCACATCAGGCAGTTCACAACCACCTGTAACGCCAGCTCCAGGAGGATCAGACATCTCCGGCCTCTGAAGGCACCTGCACTCACACATACATCCACACATATTTGGAATTAAAATAATACAAAATTGTTGTAAAAAATTTAATGAGCCACTGGTTCAATAAAAGTTATATGTGATTTCCATAAAATTGTTCATTGTGTGTTGTTCTATGATGAGGAAGAAAGTTGCACAGAGTTGCTGAAGCTGACAGAATACAGGATGTGTGCCTTGTGATGAAGGTGACAGCGACGGTTAGTCTTCTGAGACTGATTTCACTATTCTCCTAATAGTTGATGCTGTTGGGCTTTTTCTTAGTATAAATGAGGGAAAAATAACAGACCCTCACCCCCTTCTATTTAAGTCTTATTTTCTCTCTCTCCCTCTTTTTTTTAATGCTAGTATTCTGGGCTCAAAAACACCACATTCTTCTGTTTTGGTATTTGCATAAATTTGCATGCTAACATGAATGGTTGCAACTTAAAGAATATAAAATATAATGAAATTTGAATTTATATCCAGGATGAAGAAAAGACACATTGAAAAACAACAGATTTTCACCCTTGTTGATTTTTTTCCCCCAGAAATCAGATTTAGGAAAGATATAAACACAGGATCTTGATTTAAAAGCAGGGTGGCACTCAGAGACAGGTATTGCCAAGGAGGACCCTCCCACCCCTCTCACACACACACACACACACACACACACACCAAGTGTATTCACAAGTCACTACAATTCCTTAAGTTCAGAAAGAGAACATGCTTAACATTGCATTCTTCCTGTGACCTATCCAGAAGAATACGAACACCATGTAACTAACTCAAGCAAAGTAGGCATGTGTTTGCCTCTGTGGGTCCTAAGGACCATTTTTTGCTTTATCCTTTGATTTCCCCAGTGCATTCGGAGGACAGTGTGGCATGATGGTTAAATGCAGAGGCAAAGAAGTTAGAACTCCTGGCATAGTCACATTTATTGGCTGCGTTGAGACTACTAGCCACTGACGTCATCTTTAGATATAACTTTTCTTCATCAGCTTTCCTTTTCATATCATTCACCAGCCTTGTAGATTTTTCACGAGAATAAATGTGAAGTCAGCGCACTTAGGACAGGAGCTGGTGGGGAACAAGGATCCAGGGAGGGTGTAGTGGAGCCAAGTGGGGACATAGGAAATGCTGTCCACAGGACAGCCTTGAGAGGGGTTATCTCTTCTGTGACATGCTCTCCCATTTTGTCCACACTGCACCACAAGGACTCCAGTGGATCTAGTTGCCATGACAGCCTGTTCCCAAGGGACTCTGGCTATAGGAGGATCACAGACACCAAGCACTCATTCTATCCTGTGCAAGGTCACTCTTTTTGCAGTCAGTGTCCCATCACTAAGATTCCCCAATAGCACCGCAGTCACTAACAGTAGAAAAGGCTACGAGAGGCGCCTCTCACCTCATCATCCTCAGGTGAATTCCCTTCCAGCTTCTGAACTGCCGACGACTTGCCGCTCTCCTTTAGCAGTTTCTCCCGTACTTTGGTTTCATATTCGGGCCGGGAGTGTTCCTACACCAGAGAGTCAGTAAACAGAGTTAGTAAACAGGAAGGGGGGTGAACTGGGCCTGTGGATGAGAACCAGACACCACAAATACATCGAACTGGGTTCAGGAATGGACACCATCAGACATGAATTACCACATGACACAATTACAAGGAGTCTATGCCAAGGACACAATGGTGCAAGGAGCAAGAAGACACATGGGACACTTATTGCCACACTGAGAACCAAACCTGGGAACGTTCCTGGGATTGGCGCCGGTGTTGAAAAGGGAAAGAGAAGATGTTAACCGGAAAGCTGATACAACCAGAAGCCACATGTTTTGCAGAACAGGGTGACAAAGGCAGGGGCGCCTGCCCTCATGCCTCGAGCTCACCTACCAGGAACCCAGTTCCTGATAGAAAGGACTTTGCCCCAAAGCCGAGAGTTTGGAGAAGCAACAAAACTTCTCTGCGCCATGATTCTGCATGTTAAAATGGAATCCAACAACATCAAAGTCTAGATGGCCATGGAGTGTATCTTAAAAATCGTTGTTTGGACCTGTCTCAGCAACATAGATGAGCAGCAATTCATTGGTGAATGCAACAGTATGTAAATACTCAAGAGATATCACCAAGCTATTCTGCCAATCCAACCAGCAGTTTTAATTACCAGGCATAGGAAAGAACTCGCAGTGAATCAAGAGGAACATTGCCAAATCAAATCACTTTGGACACAGATTACTTCAAAGGGGACTGAGTGGTGGGCAGCAGGCCTCTCTGCTAGGCCTTCCCATAATGGCTTGGAAGATGGATTCTGAAGGCAGGAGGATTTCATGATCTTGTCTACTTTCTGATGTTCCCTAAGCACAGATTCAGGTGCAGGGCACTGTACCGTTCAGACCGAACATACTTCTTTGTTACCACACATATGGCAGAGTCAGTAGAGACCAACTTGCTAGACACCTTATCAGCCTCTGGTTTTCCTGACAAACTGTGGCACTGGAGAAAATGCTCAAGTGAGTAAGGAACACAGATATCATCATGGTGGGCGATGCTATTTAGGTGCTTTTTCCGGGCCTCCCACATCACACAGTCTTCTATGGCACACCAGACCCATCCCTTCCAGGAGTCCTCTAACTACTGCAGTGAACCACCAGCCAAGTTCTTCTCCAAATTCCTACAGATTTATAGCTTACGTCACACATTTTGCCCCCTCCCTCTGGCAAGACCCATGCAAGCATCGTGTTCTCTTCTGAAGGACTGGCTGTCTGTTTTATATTCCTTTGTCTCTCACAGTGACTGGTACCATGCAGAGCATGTGGAAGTCTCTAACTGTAGCAGAGGCTCACTTCCCACTCTCTAATGCAGTATTTCTTAAGGTGCACTCCAACAGAGTGTCAGCTGAAAAAAGACTTCCAGAATAATGTCTCCCAAAAACACATCCTTCTGAGACTCTCTGTGAGCATATTGAAAGTTCCAGAAAGTGCTCTGGTAAAGACACTTCTCCAATATTCTTGAGCTCACCATTTCACGCAGAACATCTCTGAAAGCAACAATTAGGATTCTGGTGGAAGAGGTTGGGAAATATAGGCTAAAGTTTTCCACCATGGCCGCTGCCATCCCTTCGCTTTGATTCTTCCTTACCCCAATAGAAGGTCAGAATTCAATGCTGCAGCACCATCTGAGTGCCGTAATGTATATCCTAACCCTTGTCAAGTCCCAGGAGCTTTTCTCCTTATGTCTTGTAAAGGGACTAAGGGAAAGCTGTAGAGATGTCTTAGTGGTTAAGAGCCCTGACTGCTCTTCCGAAGGTTCTAAGTTCAAATCCCAGCAACCTCATGGTGACTCACAACCATCAGTAATGAGATCTGCTGCCCTCTTCTGGGGTCTCTTAAGACAGATACAGTGCACTTACATATAATAAATAAATGAATCTTTAAAAAAAGAGGGGGGATAAGAGAAAGTCCTGTGCTCTCACGATGACTAGCAGGATGATTCCAATTCTAGATTCCTGATGGTTGTGGCTGTGACCCACCTCACCCCAATTCAAACCATGTTTTTCCATTTAGAAGTCCAGCCTTTTGGCACACAGAGCCCAGTTGTCCCTTACTCAGCTGAGGCAGATCACACCAGGATCTCCCTGTTTGCACCCAAGCATTCCTGATGAGGTGGTAGACGCCCTCCAGAGTTGAGCAAATGAGCTCATGGGCAGATCAACATAGCAGCCCTGAAGCATAAACTCCATAGATGCAGATCTGATGCCAAATTCCACAAAAATGCAGTCTTTCCAGAAGCTGTTTCCATCTGGAAGCCTCTTCAGGAGTTGGCCTAAACAAAGGCTTCAAGCCAAACTCAGATGGGACTTGGGTGATCTGAGGTCAGCAAGGGCAGAAGGATAGTACATTGGACCCAATAGCATCCTTCAGTCAGTTTTTTGATGCTCTCCCCAGGACTCCTCCACTGCTTCCCAGGGGACAGGAATAGGTAATCAGTGCCCACCCTGATCTAGTCACTGGGGTTTTTGATGTTTTGGTTTGGTTTCTGTTTTTTTTGGGGGGGGTGTATGTGGGGGGTTGTTGTTTTGGTTTGGTTTGGTTTGGTTTGGTTTGGTTTGGTTTGGTTTGGTTTCCCTTACTGGCTCCTCATCTCTGGCTGCCTCCTCCAGTCATCTAGACATCTTGCCATTTCTGATCTATACCCTTAGCTTCCCAAATCAGGGCCATGATTGCTGATTTCTTCTTGAGGATGCCCTTATTCCCTCTTTGACATTCAAATTCATCAAGTCTTCAAATCCATGGTTTTTCTTTAGAGAGATTCATTCAACAAAGTTCTTCAACACGGACCTAGCAAGCATCTCCATGACACTGAGGTTGCGGCTGATCTTGTGGACAAGGGTTCTCCTTCCATAATGCTTATCTTTAATTGGATGAAGTATCAGAAGTAATTAGCAATACTAGGTACAGCTATGAAAGACAAAAATAATAAGTCAGATTGAATGGGACATCAGAGAAGGTCAAGCTAAGGAAGGTAGCATCCCACTGGGACCACAAAAATAGAAACAAAAGAAGGGAAAGAAAGGAGAGGAGTGGGGGAGGAGAGGAGAGGAGAGAAAAGGAGAGAGGGAGGGAAGGATTTAGGAAGAGGGAGGGATGGAGGGAGAATAGAATAGAACAGGATAGGATAGGATAGGATAGGATAGGATAGGATAGGATAGGATAGGATAGAATAGAATAGAATAGAATAGAATAGAATAGAATAGAATAGAATAGAATAGAATAGAATAGAATAGAATAGAATAGAATAGAATAGAATAGAATAGGAGGCTACATGAAGATTAGAGAAAAGCATTCTATGGAAACAGTCAGTGAAAAACAAGAAATGAGCTTGGGACAGACTACAAGCCTGATTGATAGAAGGTCTCCACAAAGATAATGATAAGAGCTGAGGACTGAACAGATGACAGAGCATCCTGATTTCTACACAATGGAAGCCACTGAGGACATTTAAGGCTTAGTGGGATGGGTGAGCAATCAGAGAAAGATGAATGGGCAAGACATCCACATTCCCGGAATATTAGGCTTCATGTGATAAACACATGAGAGGACACTGAGATAATGATCCTATATCAAGGCCAAAGACACTAGAGGTCTGGTAGGCCTCTCTGCAACAAAGGTACACTGGGCCCAAAGGCACCCTCAGTCCGTCAGTGCTGTCTGTACTATAGGTACTGTACTGTCCCTGTAGGTTGGCCCTAGGGATTGGCTGTGTACCCACCTCCTGGCCCTCATATGAAAACAAATTCCACCATTTGTCTATTTGTATCCAAATTTTTATGCTAGACCTGTGCCAACCTGTTTATTACACTCCTACATGTTGAGAACAGCCCATATAGAAGAAACAGAGGCAAATGGTGGGCTACAGTGTGTGTGTGTATGTGTGTGTGTGTGTCTGTGTGTCTATGTGTTTCTGTGTGTGTTTCTACTCCAACCTCCCTGCTGAACAGGTGCATGTTTTCTGGAGAAGACCATAGGGAAAATGCACCTTGAGAGGATCCCTGAACCTGGTAGAAAGTATATGGTTAAACACAAAACCTTGTTGGTCTTCTAAGATGCATCCCTTCCTCTCCCCAACACTCACTAACTAATACCACATCTCTCCTGTCACTCATAAGTTAAACATGCTCCAATATGCAGCCATTTGTATAAACCCCAGGATTCCTGTGCCAGTCACACACCTTACTTAGCTGTTCTCCACTCCTTCCCAGGAGACACAGATAAACAATCAATGCCAATCCTGATCTGGCCACTGGATGGTACTGATTCCCTTGTCCTCCATCGGCTCCTCATCCCTGATTCCTCCAGTTGTTGGAATCCTCTAGATTATCCTTCCATTTCTGATCTACACCCTCAGCTTCTTAGATCAGGCTCGTGATGGTTGACTCCTTCTTGGGGGTACCTCTTTAGTCCCTTTTTTGTCCATTAAAAATTGGCAAGTCTTCAAACCCCAGATTTTTCATTACAATATTTTGTTGGGTGAAAGCATCTGGAAATAAGGGCCTGTGAATACCACGCAAGTGTCCTGCTACTGAGCTATAGCCCAGAACTTAAAATCATATATTTTTATTAATTAATTATTTTATTAATTTACATCCCAAATATTGTCCCCCTTCATGTCCCCCTCTCACAGTTCTTCCCTTAATCCCCTCTCCTTCACCTCTGAGAGGTTGCCCCCCTAGTACCCTCCCACCCTGGGGCATCATGTCTCTGCAGGACCAGGGACATCCTCTCCCATTGAGGCCAGACAAGACAGTCCTCTACTACATATGTGCCAGGGGCCTTAGACCAGTCCATGGATGCTCTTTGGTTGGTGTCTCAGTCTCTGGGAGTTCCCAGGGGTCCAGGTTAGTCGACATTGTCTTTCTATGGGGTTGCCATCCCCTACAGTTCCTCCAATCCTTCCCCCAACTCTTCCATAAGGGTCCCCAATATTTTTTAAAGGATTTCTTTCCTCTTCCTATCTTAGCTAGAAGAAGGTACGGTGTAATACTCTGTCCTCTACCATAAATATTCACAGAGTGAGCAACAAAAACACACTGTTGAAGGTAACCCTTAGCAGCTCAGGAACTACGCTCCAGACTCTATAGCTCGACAATAGAGCATGGCTGAGGCACATGCTCAAAACTGAATGGAGAGTTCAGGCACACTTCAACCACAGTAAGTCTTGTTTTTAAGTGTTGAAGACAATGTTGAACCTGACTCCTTTTCCCTCACTTACACTGGACCCAGGCAGCACATATATGACACACAGGATCAGCCTCACACAGAAACCCCACTAGGAACATTTCCTGTGTCACAGCAAACCGAACCTTGGCCAGGTCCCGCTTAGCCTGCACAGGAGTTCCTCACTCATGTACCTCCCAGAAAGTTGCTGTGGCTTTTTGAATTAATCAGAGAACAGGAAGCTGGGCTATAGAAAAGAAGAGCAGACCCTAATCCCACTCCTACTGGGGGCTTAGAGTGGGGATTTCCAGGACACTGAGCCATTGTTGATGCCCTTCTGTGTGCAAGCATGTCTGCGTGTCCTCTCCAATGGAAAGGCAGCTTGTCTGTGGCTCAAGTAGGTTTTGTGTGGCAATGTGCTTCTTCCCCTCCTTTGGAGACATCTCAGCTCCTGGCATTAGGAATATAAGAAGTCTGTACACTCACCTTCCCATACCCAACCACATCTCCCTTCACCCTTCTTCATTCCCTCTCTCTCTTCTCCTTCCAATTCCTTATCTGTGCTTTGAAATCAAGAAGGACTAAGAGGATAAATGTGTCCCAACTGGATCTCCCACAACTAACTTCTACAGTTCTTTCTGTTGGGAACACATATTAGTCAGTGATGTCTAAAAATGACAATCACCTCTGCTATTCTTTGCTGCCTATCTCCCAGCTAATTTGAATCTTTAGGAGGGCACAATCTATATGCATAGCTTACCATTGCTGCAGAGCCAGTGATGTTACTTACCCCAGAGCTGGTGCTTAGCAGGAAGGATTGGAATAAGATGGGTTCATTTACACATGTCCAAGCATGGGATGCAGTAGGAAAGCGAAAGGCTCTTCCAAACCCCTTTTTTATTTTAAATTTTCTTTTTATTTTATATCTATGGGTGTTTTACTCACAAGTATCTCTATACTACCTCCATGTCTGGTGCCTCTGGAGGCCAGAAGAAAGAATCAAATCCCCTAGAACTAGCATTACTGATGGTCATGGGCTGACACATAGCTGATGGGAATCGAACTCAGGACCTCAGGAGGCATGCCTAGTCCTCTTCAACACCAAGGCATGTCTCCAGACCTTGAAATCCCATTTCAGGCAGGGAAAAGCTATATTAGCATACATCTCCCTTTAGAGCACTTAATCAGCACGCCCTGGATTGGTAGGTTCCATTCCACGAGCTGCCTGTGCCACACAGATCCTGCCATTTCTCAGACCATCTGTTCCACGGCAAGTTGACTAATTATAGCATTAAAAATGTGAAATGATAACATGCTACAGACTTGGGACAACATGGGCTTGAAAACAAGACTAATTGGAAACTTCACTTATTTTTCTCTTAAAATATCAGGGCCTTCCAGTAAGATCCCAAGGCAAAGCATGTCAGTCACCATGGGACAGTAAGGAGAAGGATTATTCTCCAGGAGCTACCATAACCCCTGTGGCTAGCCCGCCATGTGGGTTCTCACACAGTGGAATGGTCTCTTGACCTTCCAGATATAGTCCCCTACTGTCACCTAAAGCACCTATGGTACCAGAAATTCCTATCTAATACTTATCCTTTCACCCATGAGCAATATCCAGTACTAGTAACCCTTGCAAACTAACCTCATCAGAACCAAGACCAGTTTTCATGTGCTAATTTTCAAGAGAGATAGAAATGGAGGCTTATGTTTTAATATACCTTAAATACCATATCTACCTACAAAAGTTAAACTTTGAAGGAATCTACCCTTTGCCTTTGGTTCATTTCTCAACTCACACAGTCTACTGAATCCCGACTAAGTCACTTACTGGGTCTTTCTTTGTTAGTCACCCCAGAAACCTTCCTTTATACCTCCCAAACCTCCCTACCTTGATTCTATAGGCTCATGGGCATTCTGACATGTCCCAGCTCTAAACCAATGATGATTCCCTCTTCTCTGGTTTCAAGGTCTCAAGGTTACTCACTGCAATTGTGAATCCTGTGCCATATCTTCTTACAAAGTAGACTACTTGGCTCTCTTACCTTCTCCAAACCCTAGAACTTAACAACTCAAAGGAAGAAGAAACATTTGAACTCCCAATGGTGCCTATAAATGGTGACATAGCCAACAAACCATGTGAGACCCAGCTAGTGACAGCTGATGAGACGGCAAACTGTATGTGACTGTCCCAACCAAGATCATCCAGTTCTAGGATCAAAGAAAGTCAAGGGCCTAGGGAAATGTGCAAGGAGACTCACTTCTTCCTCTTCTATCCCAGTCAGGTCCCAGAAGTAGCCCAACCGCATCTGGAGTCTCTTCCAGTTTTCCAGAAACATGGTAGCTGAAAAAGAAGGAAAACAACCGATTATTTTTAAATCACAGATTCTGGGTGGTCTTTCATTTTAACAGAACAGTTAGGACACACACTTAATAGAATTCAAATTTAAGAATTCTTATTAAAACATTAAGCCCTGTGGCTTTCTGTTTAGAGCTATTCAAAACATTCTACATCCTTGAGTATCTAGAGATACACAGTCACCTGCCACTTATGAAAGGGGAGCCATTCTGGGACATGCATCATCAAACAATCTTGTCATCATAGGAACATAATAGACTATCTATCTAAACAGAAGGTCATTGAACAATGTACTCCTAAGGGGTTATTCTGTAGGTGTGGACCTTTATGGATGGTCACATTGTTACGTTCATATATGACTGTATTTAAAAAGACATAGATGAATTTTTCTCCACTTCCAGATTCTGGAGAAAAAGGACACTCATAGCAAGAAATGAAAGAAAATTTGAAGGATAAGGAAAATAAAGCTTTGGATCTAAAATATCACACATGGTAGGATTGCAAGATGGTACAACCACTTTGGAAATCAGTCTAGCGGTTCCTCAGAAATCTGGACATGACACTTCCGGAGGACCCTGCTATACCACTCCTGGGCATATATCCAGAGGATTCCCCGGAATGCAATAAGGACACATGCTCCACTATGTTCATAGCAGCCCTATTTTTAATAGCCAGAAGCTGGAAAGAACCCAGGTGTCCCTCAACGGAGGAATGAATACAAAAAATGTGGTATATTTACACAATGGAGTACTGTTCAGCCATTAGGAACAATTAATTCATAAAATTCTTAGACAGATGGATGGAGCTGGAGAACATCATACTAGGTGAGAAAACCCAGTCTCAAAAGATCAATCATGGTATGCACTCACTGATAAATGGATATTAGCCTAGAAACTTGGAAAACCCAAGACATAATCCACATATTAAATGATGTCCAAGAAGAACGGAGGAGTGGCCCCTGGTTCTGGAAAGACTCAGTGCAGCAGTATAGGGGAATACCAGAACAGGGAAGTGGGAAGAGGTGGATGGGGGAAAAGCGGGAGGGAAGAGGGTTTATGGGACTTTCGGGGAGTGGGGAGACAGAAAAGGGGAAATCATTTGAAATGTAAATAAAAATATTTCAAATAAATAAAAAAATAAAATATCACACAAAAGCTACATTGCTAAAGACTTGGTTGCCAGTTGACTGGCTTTGGGGGGTGATGAATTGGGTTATGGGGACTCAGATCTCATCAATGAGTAGGTCCACTGATGGGTTCATAATGTTATGATCTATTGAATTATGATAGAATTATAGGAGAAGATTTATGATAGAAATTATGATACAGGAGAAAAAGAGTCCCTGGGCCATATTCACAGGGACAATATCCTGTACCCAACTCCCCTAAACCATCTCTTTCTCCTTGTTTCCTTGGTCACCATGAGAGGAGAAGTCTCTACTACACACTTTTACTATCATGACATTCCTTTTTTCCTTTGGTCCAAAGCAATAGAGCAGCTGCTGGGCTCAAACCTCTGAAGCCGCGAGCCCAAGCATTTACCTGCTCCCAAGCCTCACCCGCCTGTGCACACTGCTTCTGTGCTTAATCATCACTCTTGATTCTCCCCCACCCAACTTACGCAAGCCCTGCTCACAAAGCAAAATCTCTCCTGTTCTGAGCAATCACCAGTCAGCTGCTAACTTTTCAGAGACACCCAATCCACACTAAAATACCTACACTGAACAAAGCCCTTTAGACCCTGTGGTCTAGCTTAGATGGACTTGCTGCTGGGCTGTTCAGCATATAAGGCACAAAGCAATCATGGCCTTAGCAACAACATAGACCAAAAGCTATGAGCATTTTGAGAGGGACACTAACTGTTGGGAAAGGGGTCTGAGGTGGATTCTATCATGGATTATAGCAATGACAACAGGGTAGGAAGAGGGAAAATGAACTCCCCCTGACTAAACTCCTGGATATTTTAAGTAATCATTTTACTTATTTACATTTCAAATAATATCCCCCTTCTCAGTTACCCATCCGTAACACCCCATCCCATCCCCCTCCTCCCCTCCCCTTTGCCTCTATGAGGGTGCTCCTCTACCCACTCATGCATGCCTGTCTCACCACTCTAGCATCCCCCTACACTGGGGCATCAAACCTCCAGAAGACCAAGGGCCTCCCCTCCTACTGATGTCAGATAAGGCCATCCTCTGCTACATATGTATCTGGAGTCATAGATCCCTCCATGTGTACTCTTTGGTTGGTGGTTTAGTCCCTGGGAACTATGGGGGGTTGAGTTAGTTGATATTGTTCTTGCGAATCAAGGAGCCTCTCCGTGGAAGGAGAGAGGCGACTGTAAACATGTAGAAGAGAAGCCAGGGAAAATGAGCAGAGGGGTCCTTCAGGAGCAGGAGGGCCAGCTCACTCAACACAACACCTGCGCTAGGGACTAAACTATCTGCTTGGCACACAAGACTTATCCTAAGTCTTAGGAATACTTGACTCTTAGGAATTCCTAAGTCACAGGAATACTTGAGTGAGTGCTATTTCACCCAGGTGAGGGCACCACCTATGCAGCATGCCTAAAGTACCAAGACACCACCACCGACACCACCACCGTGGCTAAGAGCATTGGCTCCAGGGAACATTTAGTAATGGACTTTGAATCCATTCTTGTTAAAAAAAAACAAAATTAAGAAGATAGCATTTGTAAATTCGGAGCCTTCGCTTTCATTGGTGATGAATATCTGCCTGTGGAAAGTCTGCCACTGAGGCGCAGCGCTGTAAACAACTCCAAATTAACCTGTTCACAGAAGTGGGGCGGGTGGTCTTAGCAGCCAGGTCTGTAGTCACTGGCTTTGGGACCCACTGCTGAAAAGGAACAGAGTGGAGATGGTTTGAAGACTGTCTAGCCCACGGCACAGCCTTCTCCGCCTCTCTTCAGAGCTCTGAGCCTAGTTCTTTGCCATTGCTGTTCGGACTCCGTTAACACTAGCTCTGCAGTGCTCTGGGCTGAGTGTTCTGACAGGCTGGGACTCAGCAGACTCCTGTCTTCATGATGCAAGCATCTTCATCTCACTGTCACCTGACCTGAGCCTCTCTCTGCTCAGAACTGCTCGTTTCCATCCCATTCCTGGCAAGCCTGGGCCACCCGACACTGCACCACTAATCATAATAATCATGGTAATGAGAGGCATTACTATAATTTTTAATTGTAATTTGTAGGCAATCATGCCTAAGGCGTTTGGCTGCTCTACCTAAATACATAATCACATAAAACACAGCAAGACTGCTTTAAAAAAAAAAGTCTTTCCCTACACCAAGAAGCTCTGATACAATCCAACCTCTGTACTGTCCTGGGGTGGGGGCAGTAAATAATTGAGACTCTGTTTATCAAAGATACTGAATGCACACCATGGGCAGTTGTTGGAGCATGAGTCTGTGAAATGTAGCTGAAAAACCTCACCCTGCTGCAGGGAGTGGCGTGTCTCAGGGAAGTTCAAGGCAACCATGGGCCCAGGCTTTAAAGTGAGAGCAACTCCACGGGGGTAGAATCAATAAGACAAATGAGTGTGAACTCAGCTTGTACTAAATCTAAAATTGATTATGTCATCTGGGTTCCTGATTGGTTCAATGGTATCTCAGGGAAGTTCTACACACTGTGCTGTGCAGGGGACACACGTGCACATGCCTGCTGGGCAGAGGACACGTGTCTGTGGTTTCCCAGGCAGAAAGCTGATCTTTACTTCCTCCCCACCCCCCCCCCCCCCTGCTGATTGATAACTCCAAAGCTACAGGTCACAAGTTCCTCTGCCTCCTCCTATAGGCTATTATTTTGAAGGGCTGCCCAGGTGCTTCTGGGAATCCCTTGAGACTAAAAGCTAGAGTGCCCTCTGGAGGAGAACTGTAGCAACCTGGCCATACACAGTCTTTCTAGACAAGTGTTGCTGTCTCTGCCCAAGAGATTCCCACAGGGAATGGGGGAAATCAGTTCCTATTCCCAGGATGCTTCTGAGAAGAGGCTTTTCCTTTTCTTCCTCCTCTTTCTCCTTCTCTCTCTCCCTCTTCCTCTTCCTCCTCTTCCTCGCCTTCCTCCCCCTTCTCCACTTCTTCCCCTCTGTTCCCTCCTCTTTGTCCTCCTCCTTCTTTCCTTATCTTTTAGGAATCTATGACTCAGGCCCACCATGGAAGGTTCTCCAGAGCGTGATGAGGTAGGGATAAATCAGTGGGCTCTGCGGCAGGACAGTGGCCTGTTGAGGTTTGACCCAGTGGATAGCCGTGGTCCTTCCCTTTTGCCAGTGAGTACATACCAGGCGCTGACTAATGGACTGAAACATGGTGATTTGCTATCTTTTTGAATATGCAAGAGTGACCCAGTTTGAACGAATACACACACACACACACACACACACACACACACACAGAGATTGTATGTATATGTGTCTGTACGTGTGAGTAGATGGGGTGTACAGAGTGGGGGATGGTATGTGGTATCTGTGTGGTATGGTATGTGTGTATGTGGTGTGTGTGGTGTGTGGTGCAGTGTGTCTGTGTGTAGGGTGTGTGATTGTGTGTATGTACGTGTGGGGTACATGTGAGTGTTATGTATGTCTGGTGTGTGCAGTGTGGTATGGTATGTCTGTTTACGTGTTCTGTAGTGTGTATGTCTCTGTGTATGTATGGTGTGATGTGGTGTGGTGTGTGTGTGATGTGTAGTATGATGTGTCTGTGTATATATGTGTGTACGTACATATGTGTGGAGTATATGTGAGTGTTATATATGTCTGGTGTGTGCAGTGTGGTACGATATGTCTATGTATTCTGTAGTGTGTATGTCTATGTGTATATGTGGTATAATGTGGTGTGGTATATGTGTGTGATGTGTAGTGTATATGTCTGTGGTGTGTGTGTGTGTGTGTGCACATGCACATTCAGATAAGCAGAATGCAGAGTGAGTTAGCTATGCTGAGACTCCAGGAAGAATGTAGGAAGGAGAAAATAAAGGAACTGTTTGTTCTTTCTTTCACAAATACCTTTGGTGAGAATGTTGAAAACACCACCTTTACATTAAATACAATATGCCTGGTCTACACGGGGTGCAGAAAAGGTATGGAACCTTGAAAGTCAGGAGAGCAAGTTTCAGCCCATCATAGCACAAACACCTCCCAGTACAGCACACAGCAGCGTTCATCTCTGTCCTACGCCCTCCCCATGGCCTCACATAGTGAAGAAAATGCACTGAGAGCCTTATGGGTTGCCAGCAGGTTTTAGAACACATACAGGTTCAAATTCCCATAAGCCATCCATGTGGCCAGTGTGAAGTCAACATTATTCCTCAAAGAGAGGACATTGAGAGCCATTTCCTGTCACACATATCACCAAAGAAGGTATAAAATACTGAATTAAATAAATTGAAGGCTGCAGCCTTCAAATCCTGGCCACTGTGCCTGTTCAAGAGCAGCCCCCATCAAGCAGACACTATGATGACCACTTACCCCACAGAGCCATGAAGATGGAAAAGAAGACGGTAGCTGGATTGTCAAACAGATGACTGGCTCGTGCAGTCCCACAGGCTGAGCTGAGGTTCCAGTAGTCACAGGACTTGTCACACAGAGGACACATGGTGAAGGCATTCTGGTGGTCACACATCTCTTTGCTGCAGTGACAGATGTTGAAGGATCAGGGCTGTGTTTACTTTTATCAAATGGTAACAAAGAATGAATGAGCCAACTTCAGAGGAAGTAGCTTCCTATCACTACAGTGATAGCTCTCTATCACTATAAACTTCCCAGAAAGCTAATGGTCATCTCAGAGGTTATGTGCACAGAATGATGCCTGAGGAAACCTCTTCAGGATGTGCTATATCTATAGGGTTGGTAGGAGACACACACAGCTATGAACAGAGCACCACACTAAGGTTGGATTTCCTTCTTTCCTTCTTCAGGTATGGGGTGTCTTTTTATACCCTACTGGGCTGCCATACAAATGTGTGATCTAGTCCCAAGCAGAAACAAACATGAGTGTGTGTTGGGACCAGCACAAGCATTAGCCTCTTGAGGAAGTGCGTGAGGAGGAATGTTCAGAACGGTGTAAGAAGGCACTTTTCCACTGCCAGTGTCTGTAACCTTTTGTGAAATGGAGACGAATAACCTCAGCCTACTAAGGATTATAGCAATTGTGAAAGAGGATTGGGAAGAATAAAAGGGAAGGTAAATCCTTCCAAGGACGAGATTCTCTTACACAGAGAAGGAAGCACGAGCCAAGTAACTCTAATGGCCTGTGAGCTAACCCATTATAAAATACACTTCTATTTAATAGACTGATGGATATAGTCACGATTCATTGAGTAATGCTGGAGCCAATAAACTAAGGCGCATATGGACACTTAAAATAAGAATCAAAGAATTACCATCCCTGGATGACTTCCTCAATATTCCTCTATTACCAAATTCTGGGGGGGAAATGAACTCATTGCTATTGTTTGAAGCATTCCCTCTGTGAAGACATAGGTGAAATACCTAGGCTTGTGGTCCAGGGAGAAATTGGGGGAGAGTTCAGCTAGGGACTCTGTGCAAATAAGTCATTAGTGTTTTTCAACAGCCAGCTGGAGCAACACTGCTGAAGAAGCAGGGAATCCCTCCTGGACCCCACAGCTCTGTTCACTGCAGAAAGAGGCAGCAGGAGGCGCTGGAGAGCACAGCTTATTAGGGCCCTGGAGGCCACTGTTCCCTGGGAGCTCCTTTAGTACTATGAGTAAAAGAGGAGATTCTGTGGAACCCGGGAAGCCAAGGGTGCTCGTGTCTATTTCCCCTTGCCAATGCAGTTGGAGAATGGAGATTCACAACAGTCCCTTGACATTCTCTCAAGCCCCAGCTTCTAGGCTTCTTTAGTCTCTAGCCTTCTTTGTCAGAGTGTGAAAAGCCTGGTTCTCCCAGGATAAATACCCTTCCCCCACTTGCTCGCTCACTCACTGCTGTGATCTCCATTGGCAAGTGCCAAGAAACATGACTAGCTCACACCAACATTAATGACAGGTGATACCTTAGCCACACATTCAGTGCTGGTCCCACATCTTCATAATAAGGTTAGTTTCAACCTTCTGGCCCCCACACACCATTACTATACAATGGGAAAGTGTTCCTACTTTGTTAAATCCATTGAAGAAAATGGATTTAAGCAGAAAAGAATTTGTCTTTGTCATTGAAAGTAAATAGCTCTGAGTGGTAGCCATGTCTAAGAGTACGTGAGCCTCATACTGCTCTTCTTGGGTGTGCATGGGAGACATTTGTTTGTCCTATCTTACATACTGACATGCCAGGAGGATAATCCCACTCATCTTATCCAAAGCTTGTCAATGCCAGAAGACCAGGAATAAAAATTATTAGCATTATCAACCAATATGGTACAAAGCACTTTAAATACATGCACTATGCCAATTACCCCTCTTTCAAAACGTCAAAGGTAACCCAGACTCAAAAGGTGAATCATGGTATGCACTCACTAATAAGTGGATATTAACCTAGAAAACTGGAATACCCAAAACATAATCCACACATCAAATGAGGTACAAGAAGAAAGGAGGAGTGGCCCCTGGTTCTGGAAAGATTCAGTGAAGCAGTATTCGGCAAAACCAGAACGGGGAAGTGGGAAGGGGAAGGTGGGAGGACAGGGGAAGAGAAGGGGGCTTACGGGACTTTCGGGGAGTGGGGGGCTAGAAAAAGGGGAAATCATTTGAAATGTAAATAAATTATATCGAATAAAAAAATTTTTAAAAAAAATTCCGGTAGATGAAAGGAAGAAATGGTGTAATTATATTATAATCTAATAAAAATAAACAATTTAAATTGGAAAAAAAAGTCAAATGCAGGCACCTGTCAATTATTTGCACAAAATGGTAACATGTATTCTTCTTCAAATCATTTGAAGTCAGAATGCTTGATATGCATTGGGGGTTTTTATGCAAGCAATTTTAAGAGGATTTTGGAAAAATCCAGTCCTGGGATGGCATTAAAAGAGGTGGCGTATGTCTTGAAACAGGCTCCTGGTAGACGGGCTGAACGACAAGGAAGCCCAATCAAGATGAAAGCAATTTCTTATTTATGTGCCACTTAAAAAAAAAAAATCCCAGATTTCTAGTGAGAAGTAATTGAGGCTATAAATCGAATTGTTATTTCTCCAATCTATCATTTCTTTCTAGAAAGGATAGGAGGGTTGACAAGTGGCCTGCCAGTCAACCAAATCTAAACCCTCAAGTAAATAAGGTTCTTAGAAGTGGATGAAGGAGTACAGTTAGGGATTCAAGATCTTCTAGCACAGAGCTGGGAGGCCCAGAGGCCATTTTCCAGGAAATCTAGACAAAACATCTGATCTTAAGGCCCCAGAGCTGAAGTAACTGACTTCCTTTACCAATATGGTTTGAATAAATCACCTGTTCTTACAATGTGCCCACCTTCCCCCACCATGGAATCACTTAGAAAAAGAAACTGATGTCTCAGGTACAACATCCTCTATGAGTACCAGGACCATGTGGAAGTATTACTACTCAAATATCATATATAAAACACTTGGGAATGAAAATAATTAGTTTCCCATGAGCAGTGTGACTTTTCTGGCTTTGAAGCTCTAGTAGACTTGTAGCAGACATGAGCACCAGGGTAGCTAGGTGAAGAGCCACTAAGATCCCCTGTCCTTTGCAGCTTCCTAGGAATCTATGACATTTTTTTATTCGATATATTTTTTATTTACATTTCAAATGATTTCCCCTTTTCTGGTCCCCCACTCCCCAAAAGTCACATAAGTCCCCTTCCCTCCCCCTGTTCTCCCACCCATCCCTTCCCACTTCCCTGTTCTGGTTTTGCCTTATACTGCTACACTGAGTCTTTCCAGAACCAGCGGACACTCCTCCATTCTTCTTGTACCTCATTTGTTGTGTGGATTATGTTTTGGGTATTCCAGTTTTCCAGGCTAATATCCACTTATTAGTGAGTGCACACCATGACTGATCTTTTCAGACTGGGTTACCTCACTTAGTATGATGTTCTCCAGCTCCATCCATTTGCCTAAGAATTTCATGAATTGATTGTTTCTAATGGCTGAATAGTAAGTACTCCATTGTGTATATATACCACCTAAGAAGTCTTAGGTCAGAATAAGGATCTGTGATAAAAACTAAAGACACAGAAAACCAACAAAAATACACCAATTTCTCAAATCTAGGGAAAGCAATGGACATACAATCCTGAGATATATTTTGAATCCCAGATAAACAGGATCAGACAAGAACTTCTCAGGGACACATTACAGTCAGAATACCAACTAAAACCACTAAAAACTGCAATACAAAACCACCAATGCACACGCAAATGCCAGCCCTTCAGAACAAAGTCAGGCACCCACAAGCAAGTATGCTGAGTTACTTAAGTTTGAAACAAGAAAAGAGATGTCCTTAAAGTAAGAGAAGGATAAATGGGAAGAAAGGATACCAGGTGGAGGGAGGGTGGGGATAAAATGCTGCAATCAAAGCAGGACATGCATGTGTGAAACTACTCCAATGAAAACATTAATTTCTACCACTAATATGACTCCATAAAACAACAAAACAATGGAAGTGTGTAAGCATGCCAAGGTGTGTAAGCATGCCAAGGTATGTCTGGGAAAACTGTAAGGAGTATAACTTTGTTTGTCTTTGGAGACAACCTGTCTGCTGACCAGGAGTGCTCATGTGTGGCTTCATCGGGTCCACAGAATCTGGACTTCTGATGCATTCGCAGCCATACTTTCCAAGCAGGTCTTTGGAGCTGCTTGGAAAGATGCACCTTAGTGTCAGGTGCATCTGCCTTGTGTGTTGCCGAGATCTGATGGCCATCACTAAAAACAACGAAACAAGAGCAGTCCTCACTCAAAACCACAGGAAGTATCTTCTATTGTTTACATCTTCCTGGAATTCCAACAGTCTCTTGATTCTGAAAATCAACCTCCCGGATTTCAATCCTATGTCAGTAGATTTCAAACTTGTCCAGTGTGGCTAACAATTTAAAATTACACATGACTGCAGGATGAAAATACAAACATGTAACTACATAAAAATACAGCACTGTGGACATTAGCCCTTCCTGCTTGTAAAAAACACTAATATTTCATTTCATTCCCTCCTATCCTATTTCTCTTGCTAATGTGTTTTGTCAACCTGGCTGGATTTAGAATGTCACAGAAGACATATCTGTGGGCGTGTCTGTTAGGATGCTGTTCAGAGAGATTTAATTGAAGGGGGAAAGACTCACCCTAAATGTACGCTCTGGACTGAATAGAAAGAACACCAGTATCCATTGCTTTCTGTTTCCAGATTGTGGATACAATGTGATCAACTACCTTGTGTTCCTGCCACAGTGGTGGACTGTGCCTGGCCAGACAGTGGAGTTAGAACAAACCTTCCTTAAGTTGCCTTTTCCAGATGTTTTTGTCACGACCAAGAAAAATAACCAATACACAATTTGACTCTGCTCCATCTAAGAGCAACCAATGGGTTCTCTTCATGGGTGACAGAACACAACACACGCTGACAGGTATTGTGGTCTATCACAATGATAACATGCCTTACATGTATGTATCTCCCTGCACATGTGAGTGTGTGTGCATGTGTGTTGCACGTGCTTCTGTGTAGACACAGCTTCACAGTATAGGAAGGCCATGGGCATTTCTAGCCAGAAATCTACACATGTGTCTCTTACACCAACTGACTCAGCTTTGCTCTGCACACTGGCAGCTCTAGCTCCCGGTTGCTTCACAAGTCCCTCTCTACAGAGTGAGCATGGCCAGACCACCCTCCCAGTTCCTCTCACTGGGGAACACTGCTCCCCAAGTCCAGTTCTCAGCCCTTTCTTTAGGATGGCCATCACAACCCCCACTACCGCAGTCAACTACAATGGACACTTATAGTCTCTTCCCAGTGTCCTTAATTTGTCTTATTACTGACAACCCAGCATGCTGACACAGAACTGACTGAGTAGTACTGCCACACATGGTCCCATCTCTAATTAAGATAAACTTAATCGAGAGAACTATTAAATTTAACACATGGCTCTAGGAAGATGGCTCAGGGAATTGTGTGGTCATGTAGGTTCTTACAGTTGTTTTAGGTTTTGTTTTGCTTTTCTATGGTTGTGGGTGATGGTGTGTTGTTTGTCTAAACTGCGTTGTTTCTGATATGTTCTCACTATGTACTATTGGCTGGCTTCAATTTCACTATATAGCTCCAAGCCTGGTCTCAAAATCTAAGCAATCCTCCTGCCTCGGCCTCCCAAGCAATACTGAGATTGGATGTAGTCACACAATTAATGTGTAATGTCACCAGCAATTTATAAGTACTTTTGTTCTTCATAGACCTTCTCTTTCCCATAAGGATCAGCCTTTGTTCTCTTGGCTCTATTATAAGCCCTACCACATGGTCTGCTGTGTCCTGCAGTTCCTGACCTTCCAAGCCTTCCTTGCATGGTCCTTTCTTGCAGCCACTTTTTAAAGCATTATGATGCTTCAGTACATGACCACAAGGACATGTAACTTCTACCCAATGATATATACACACTCTGACTTGGATTTTATGGGAAGCCACAAGGTAAGTGTTGTGAAGTTAGGGGACAAAACCATTTATCTGGCAAAACTCTTTTCCTTGGGTGTTATTTGCCTATCACAGCAGGTGATGATCCCAAGGAACAGATTGCCCATGGAAACCACCAGGACTCTGTAACCTCTAGACCTTGCAGCTCCCAGGTCCAAATTTGGAGGGAAGTTACCTGTATGGAAAGGAACAGAGGACAAAGAGGAAGGACTTTGGAAAGAGCTGTGTGAAATATACTCACAACTTGGGCAAAATGCCAAACTCTGACAACATGGGAACATTCTCTCTAAAATGGCAAGCAACTTACCTGGGAATATCTTCCTCGATCGTTGCACATCCATAAAGAAACACAATCACTCCGATGACAGAAGACGGGATCAGGAATGACGTATACAATCCCAGCCAAGCAAAATATAGCCCAATTTTCTCTCCAAAATACTTCCTGAAAAAACAAGAAAGGAAAGAAAGTGAAACACTTATTAGGAACATCATATGCTGCCCATATTTCTTTTTGTTCTATGACTCAAAATAGGTTGGCAAAAGTCTTCACTCTTTTTGTCCTGAATTCAAAGGGATGAAGGCTACAGGGTAAGGGACCTCTGCACAAAAACTCAACAACTCATCTTGGCCGAGATGAAATGCATTCCTCTGGACTTGCACATACACATCAGAGTTGGCCATTTGTGGGAAGCAGAGCGCCACAAGAAAGAACACTGCCCTAACAGCAAACCAAAAATATGCCTTAAGTTTCAGCATCCTCACCAATCCAAATAGCACATTATTAGATCCATACAGCCCAACCCATAGAAAGGTGTACATTAAAAAAAAAAACTCACTTAACAAAGTATATAAACAATATTTGTAGCTGTATGTGCTTATATACACAAATAAACATCAACATCTTTAAAAAAATGACTAAAAGAAATTCAATAAAATCTTGGTAAAGATTTCTTTGGGTGGGTGGATTTTATTTCTTTATTTTCTGGACCACTTGATTTAGGCAGACTGGTATGCAAAGAGCTATAAATATCTAAATTATCTGTCAAGGCAGGCTATGACATATTCCTTGCCTCTATATATGATTCCTTTTATCCTCTCTTAAATATATTTTGCTCTTGTGTTGATGATGTTTAGCATAAAAAAGCTACCCTTTTAGTAAAACTCTATTTATACTCCATAGTGTTGTTATATAATGGGACTCTAGAATGGTGATTTTCAACCTTCCTAATCATGTGACCCTTTAATATAGTTCCGCATGTTGTGGTGACCTTTGACAATAAAATTAGTTTTGTTGCTACTTCATAACTATAATTTTGCTACTGTTATGAAACATAATGCAAATATCTGAGATGCAAATGTTCTTAAGCAACCCAAGTGAAAGGGTCATTTAACCCTCACCCCAAAGGGATTGAGACCCACGGGTTGGGAACTACTGTTCTAGAGCATACATGTTCTAGATATACATCCTATGTAAATAAAGCTTCATACCCTTTGATTGACATCTTCTGTTTTAGCCTCAATATAGGTCTGGTAACCACAATCTCACACTCATAAAAGTAATGTCACACAGTATTTGCACTACTATGCCTGGTTTATTTTACTTAGCATAGTGTCCTCCGTGTCCAGTCATATTGTCACAGATGGCAGAACTTCCTCATCTTATCATGCACCACATGTTATCTGTGCATCTGTGGATGGATATTTGAATTGTTTCTACTTTGGAGCAACAGTGGATCATTGAACTGGAAGCAAAGGTGTGAGCATCTCTCTTCAAGGTCTTGCCCTCACATTCTTGAAATATATATCCAAAAGTGGGATTGCTGTATCAAAGGTAACTCAGTTTTTAGAGAAATATCCATATTGTTTCAGCAATGGCTTCTGCAGTGCGCTTTTCATCACCAGGTCTCTCTACCTCACCATTTGTCTTACCATTTGATATTAGCCACCCTAACAGTTATCAAGTAATATCTCATTCCGCCTTTGCTTCATATGGTTCTGATGACTAATGATAAAAAAATATTTTTTGACGATTTTCATGTTTTCTCTAGTGAAGTGGTTATTTGATTTCCTTTCATGTTTAAGTGGGTTGTCAATATTCTAGGTTCTCTCTCTCTCTCATTCCATGTTAAAGTGGGATTTTAATTTTCTAAGTTCTTTCTGCTCTCTCCCTTCCCCCCTTATTGAGTTATAAGATTTTCTTGAATATGGGTCCTTTACCAGAACTTTGGTTTATAAATACTTTTTCTCATTCTTTTTTCTATTAATACAAAGCAGGAAACAGTGATTTGTTCAAAGTGACCACGCTGGGAAGAAGGACAAAGAGATCCAGGAAAGCCCTACACCCATCTTTGGGGTCCTGAGTCAGATTGAGAACACATTTTAGGCTGATATAATTGTATTTGTCTACTTTTGTTTTTATTGCCTAAGCACAGTATCTGTGAGATCCCCCCCCCATACTCTTTTAATAGTTCCAATGTGTCATGTTTTACATGTAGATCTTTAACACATTTGTGTTTATTTTGTGCATGGTACAAATTAAAGACCTAAGAATAAAAGTAACCAAGGAGTAAAAGACACTTGGAAAACTATAAAACTTTGACTAGAGAAATCAAAGAGGACACAAATAAGTGTGAGTAGATACCTTGTGCTCATGGATGGAAAAGATTAATAAAGCTAAAATGTCCATCCCAGCTCTGTTAACATGTCATTGGGGGAACCTTATAAACACATGCAAAGTGATAATAATTATTTTGTATTATCTTTTCGTTCTGCAGTTGGACAATTTTAAATGGTTCCTATTTAAGTGCACTCATTCTTTCTCGTGCTCCATTGTGTTGTCTTGCTATTGGAGTTCTCTTGTGAGCTCTCTATTTTCTCTTGTGAACTCTCTGTTGGAGTTTTCAGTTTTATCATTATATCCTTCAGTTCTGGCATTTCACTTTTATTCTTTTTTATAATTTTTATGTTTGCTTTTTCATTTCTCATACGTTTTGCACCTTTGTCCACTTGTGATTTACACTCTGAACATGTGCTCTCATATAGCTTGTTAAGACTCTGTGAGTTAATTTGTTAATTATCTGCTAAGCAGACTATGGGTCTCAATTTCTTTAGACTTGGTTGCTAAAGCTTTATCTGGTTCCTTAAGTGAGTCTCATAGTTACATACTTCTTGTAGTCCTGACTTTGCTTTCTCTGTGTTTAAAAAATGGTCACATTTAGTTCCAGTTAGTTTTATCTGATGAAGATCTTCATCATCATGCAAGTAGAGTATGGATGTTTAAGCTGGCAGAGTCTATAAGTAAAATAGCTAAGAATGTGCTGATATACCTGAGCCAAGTTATAAAAGTGGATCTGTTACCATGGTCTATGGATGCAATCAATGCAAGAGTGTATGGCCAGAGTCTGGAGATAAGAGAGTTAGGAATGTACTGGGCATATTTAAGCCAAGGTTTAAAAGTGGGCCTGACACCATGGTCTACGGGTACAACCATTGTAAGAGTCTATGGTCAGAAGGGCCTGCTTCCAGGATTCAGAAGTAAAGTGAATTGTTAGTTCATGGATGTAGGGGTTGCTTTGTGGCCGTCTTTGGGTTCCATAGCCAAATGAGCTGCTGGTAGGTCTGTTAGAGAGTTAGAGTTTCTATGAGGTTTCCCAGTGTTTGTACAGGGTCACAACAGCAGAGGCAAAAATGGGCTCCTTTTATGTATGAACACAAGCTGAGCTCCTTCTGCATCTGTGTGTATAAAGGTTAAGCTATCACCTATATATCAGAAATAGACAAGGCTGCTTCTAGGTCCACAGCTAGGCATATTTTTAGCAGGGACATGGGCAGGCAGTTCTGTTACTACAGGGCATAAATTTCTCAATGAAAGGAAGTATTGTAAACTCTTGTGTAAATCTCTGATAAAGGTATATTTTATCTGTTATTAAATCTGTTGCTTCTCTGGGAGGGCTTCCATTCTACCATTGATAAATCCACCTTATTTATCTACCAAGTGACAAATTACTTTATTTATGTTTATATTTTAATTTTTTGCCTTTGTTAATTAATTAAAGTAACAAGTGATTTCTTTTAAAGAAAAACTTAAACTTTAAACTTAGCCAACTGTCACACTAAGGCAATATCATTAGAATGAATATTAATTGTGAATCTGTAAGAGAAAACTTTCCACAAAGAATCAACACATTTCATTTCTCATGAGCTTCTGGCATACAACACAGGCAATAAGCTTTCTGTCTTCACCTTGATGGAAAGCTGAAAGGCAAGGAGTATGATAAAAAATAACTACAAACCCACTTTCAGAAGTTGGTTTGCACTCAATATTTAGACAACTGCAGGAGAACATAGTTTCCACTGTCACCGGAGAAATGAAAATAATCAGTGAAATAGTAACTTTCGTTATGCCCATGTTAAATCTTAAGTTTCAAAGGAACAAAGAAAATTTAATTTTGAAAGTGACAGCACATCCCGGAAAGCTGGGACACATGCACAAACAACCTAAAAGGCAGCGTTCTTCCCTTGTTTCTGCTTCAAGTTCCCATGCGACCTATGTACCCAAAATTCCTTCTCTCTGTTATATTATGACCCAGAGTTAAGCCAAATAGACCCTTCCCTTCCCTAAACTGTTTTTGATCCATGTCTTATCACAACAGAGATCAAGAACACACAACATGCTATTGTAGCAGCATTCAGCAACTACTGAAAGTATCTGGAGCTTATGGTGTCCTAAAGGGACAAAAAACAAACCCACCTCAATCTCTAAGTAGATTGGCTTAGTCCCAGCACTAATGGCCTGGCAAAAGAGCACCTCTGTAGGGTGGAAACACTGCAAATCTCAGGGCCCATTCCCTACAGAATGTGTGGCATTCTAAAAAAGTTATGAGGTACACAAAACCTATAATCTCATTGTCAAGAAATAAGTCAATTAATGATACCAAAGTTGACCTGTATGTGATGATGAGAAGATTATTTCTTCACGATAATTATAAAAAAATATGCTAAGCCGGGCGGTGGTGGTGCACGCCTGTAATCCCAGTACTCTGGGAGGCATAGGCAGGCAAATTTCTGAGTTCAAGGCCAGCCTGGTCTACAGAGTGAGTTCCAGAACAGGCAGGCCTATCAGAGAAACCCTGTCTCGGAAAAAAACAAATTCTGCCCCCCCCCCAAAAAATATTAAAGAAGAGTTGGCCAGAAAATACAAATCAGAGAAAAATAAAAGTAAAGAAAGCTATCTAACAATCAAAAGCTAAGCACAAAGCCAGTTAGATGGCTCAGTGGGTAGGCGTGCTTGTCACCAGTTCTGACAACTTGAGCTGGATACCTAGAGACCACATGGTAAGAGACAATAAATTGCTGAAAATTGTCCTTTGACTTCCACATGGGTGTGTCCATGCATCCACCCACCTACCCCAAACAAACATACAAAAAGATAAGTAAGTGAACAAATAGCTTTTAAATTGTGGGGCAATATAAAAGGTCACAGCCTACATGTAATTAGAGTCTCAGTAGGAAGGAGAATCGATGAAATATTTGAATGGCTAATTTACCACAGCTAAGAATTTCCAAAAGTCATGAAAGACAATAAAACGCAGGTCAAAGTCACAGAATTCCAAGCTGAGCACACATGAGAGCAGTCAGCAGCCACCTACCTAGACACTTCACAGTAAAACTGATGACAGCCAAGATAGAAAGAAAATTCTTTAAACATGCTGGGTGAACAGCCACATTAAATACAGAGGGAAAGTCTCGCATGGGACTGCAGCCAGTTTCTCAGCAGAAACTGTGAAAGCTAAAGAGAGTGACAGCTTCAGAGTATGTAAAGAAAAAAAAATCTGTTAACCTAGAATACTACACATAAAGAAAATGTCTTTCAAAAATGAAGGCAAACCCCAAATATGGCAGCAATCAAAAGCTTAATTCACTGCCAACAAAGCTGCCCTACAAAAAAAAAAAATGTTGAAGGAGCTCTTTGGGCAAAATGAGTGCAGTTCAAGCAGAAATATGGATCTACACAAGATAGAAAGTACTAGAAATGGTAAAAAGGATGATAAATAAAAATCATTCTTTTTTTAATCTATGTGAACTATAATTCACTTTCTGAAGCATGCTTTTCCAGTGTGAGTAGCATGGCCCCTGAGGGGAGCTAATATTGGATTTCTGGGGTCCAGTTTAGGATATTGATTGTTGCTATGATCATTTAACCCTTCCAAAGGCAGGGATAGCACATAAACAGACATATAGTTTATTGATAGTATTAAGAGTTCATGAGACAAGAAATGACTGGAGTCTGAAAATGGTATTAGGGGGACAAGATTTAGAATTCAGGTTAAAGCAGAAATAGTGAGTTGTGGGATTTTTAGCCTGATCGTAAATAAGCTATAAGACAGCAAAAGGGGATGCTTAAAAGAGGGGAAGAGAAGAATACTCTTCTAAGTTGTAAGTTGTGAAGGGTATGGAGATGTATATTTGAAAAGAGAGTGTAATACATTAAAGATGGTAAACCCAGAAGTGTCACCAAAATATGCCAATGTTAGAGTTAACTAATGGACCATGTCTTCATCTGGTTTCTAGTCCTGAACAAAACATAATGACCAAGAAGCAAATTGGGGAGGAAAGGGTTTATTCAACTCACACTTTCACATTGTTGTCCATCACCAAAAGAACTCAGGACAGAAAGTCACACAGGTTAGAAACCTGGAGGCAGGAGCTGATGTAGAAGCCATGGAGGGGTGCTGCTCAACTTGCTTCCTTATAGAACCCAGAACTACCAGCCAAGGGATGGCACCACCCACAATGGGACCTCCCATCCTTGTTGGATAATTGAGAAAATGCCTTGCAGCTGAATCTCATGGAGGCATTTCCTCCAGGGAGGCCTCTTTCTCTGTAATAACTCCAGCTTGTGTCAAGTTGACACACAAAACCAGCCAGCACAGACCATTATTGGAGATGAAGTGGAATAACAAAATAAAATAAACTCAAATTGAAAATAAAACAAGAACAAAGAAAAAATAATAAAATGATAAATTTATAATGTGAATATATTAAAGATTATATTGAGTGTGAATGGTTTAAATAACTCAAAAGGCTGAGATTGTGAAGTTAGGAAGAAAAGTAAAACTCGGCCATATATTTTTATAAGAATATAATTTAACAGAAAGACATATTGGGACATAAAAAAGATCATAAGTATGAATATATTATGCAAACACTAATTTTAAAAAGCTAAGACAAAGCAGACTTCAAAACAAAGACTATTACCAGGATATAGGAGAAGCCTACAGAATAATCACTTCACCAAAATCAAATAAACCTAAATGTGTGCATACATTTTCAAAATACATGCAGTAAAAATAGAAAAAAAATTAAAGGATAATAAGCAAGTTTTCAAATAGAAATGACCACTATTCCTCAACTTAAGTGGAGCCACACCTGAATACGCATGCTGCAAAACATTCTAAGCTTAAAATATTCAGTTACACAGTCAGCTGGATATCGTCAGTTTATGGTAAGTTTCATTGAGGGATGTCATTGTTTGCCCTTATGATTTCTGGCTAATGGAAGTTACACTTGCTCCCACCACCTCCCACATTGCAAAATATGATACTATAGCTCTATGTATCTATCGTTAGTTAGGGAAAGCCCGCAGTGTGATTTCTATTGAACTCGTGTCCCTTCCACAGCCTCAGGAACTGAGAAAACCATTAAGCCAAACGATTGCAAGTCGGAAGCCATGAGGAGCGACACCCATCCCCCTGTTCTAACAAATGAGAAGACAAGTGGCCACAAAGTCGGGGAGGCGTTAAAATCAGCCTCAGCCAAGCCACTCTAATCTACATTTATGGAATTTTCTACCAAATAACAACAGATAGTTATCCTTTTCAGTACTCAGTCACGAAGACAGAACAAATTCTGAGCCATAAAATGAATTTAACAAATGTGAATCCTTGAAATAATAAATATTTTGTTCCATGACCACAACTAAATTAAACTAAAAACTGCCAGAAGAGTGATATCTGGGGAAAAATCCCCCCAAAGAGTTGGAACTTAAACAATACCCTTCTAAACAACTCATGGATCAAAGAAGACATCACAAAGACAAGAAAATATTTCAACTGAGTAAAAAACACAACGCACCAAACTTTGCGTGGGGCCACTGGTGCCATTTTTAGAGGGAAAGCTAAGGCATTAGATAATTGAATTGAAACCAGTGTTTAGAGTTAGTAATCTGAGCCTCTCCCTCAACTAGAAAAACAAGCAAGAGGAAGGGAGTGGACACACATGCATAAATCAATAACTGTGTTACCAACCAATCCAATTTATTTTTTTAATTGTGGAAGTCAAATAGATGTGCAAGAACTTCATCTTGTCTATGGAATGTCTACTTGCACCTTTGGGGACACAACAGAGCCTAGAACACAGGCTCTGGAACAGCCAGGGCTGCATAGGAATGCTGCTTCTGCCATTCCCTGAGATAAAGTCTCCATTTCTCTTACCTTTGTTTGCCCTCATTTCAAATTTTGTTCCAATGAAAATTAGATGAGCTGGGTTTATAAGAACATTGTAGATAAATACATGTTAATGGTTATCACCATAGCACTCTGGATTAACATGAAGAACTTCTGCTCACAGATGATGACAATGGATGACACATTCTGGGGAGGCTACATTCTGGGGAAAGAAGTTCTCATGAAGAAGGTCAACACAGGATGTCTAGCTAAAGTATACAAAGGACTTTCACCTGCCAGTTAGAGATAGACGGATGACCCAACCGAGAAGTGTGCAAAAGACTTGAGTATAACACTGAATAGAATAACCAGTTGGCCAATAAATACGAAGGGTACTACTCAGTTGATTTAATTCCCTGAAAAATGCCAGAAGAGTAAAGTCCAGAGGCAAACCCTGTTTCCAACCGTGCTCCTGTCCATCAGCCTGAAGAGTGACAGGAATAATTTTGGCCTTTCTTCTGACCTTAGGAAAAGCTATTTAAGACACTGAAATCACTGTTTGACTTGTAAAGCATCTGCCATGCAAGTGTGGAGCCCTGAGCTAGACGCCTCAAATCCCACACTTATAAAAAAGATGTCAACAATCACAGTGCACACTTATAATGCCAATGTTGGGGTTCTAGGGATGGGGAGATTTTCAGCCACAAAGGCCAGGCAAGCCAACAAAACTCCCTCCCCAGGAAGACCCAGGGATTGGACTGCCACTGCTCTTAAATTCCATTTATGTCCTTCTTCATACATTTCTCTGAGACAATATAAATGGACTACAGTTCATAAGGAGCCAATATTAAAGAGAAATGAAGGAAGTGTGACATTCATTCAGTAGTATCGCATGCCCAGCCTTGTGTGGGCAGTATTCCCTCTGTGCTTTCTGAACCTTAGGAAAGCAAGTTAACATTCACGTAGGACAAAAGTTAGAATCATATGTTGACTCAATAGCTTCTGTTGTACACTGACTATGAGCTCTACCCCTCAAAGATTATGGTTTAAATGCATGGTTCCCATGTGGTAGTGCAACTTAGGGATGAAGCCTAGTTGAAAGAAGTAGATCAATGGGGATGGGTCCTTGGGGTATATTATTCCTGGTCACGCCCCAACTTTCTCTTTGCTTCCTGATGAGCCATGGAGAGCACAGTTCTCATGTTCCTGCCACTATAGTATCCTGCCCATATGTAGCACCGCTTCAACATGGACAGACATCCCTGAAACTGTGAGTTACAATAAACCCTTGCTCTCTAAAGTTGTTTCCATCAGATATTTTTTCACTAATAGTTTCTTTGGTCTAACTCTCAGTCAATTCAAGAGGAAAGGTCGGAATGTTATCTTTTCTCTCAAGGGTGCCCTCATTACCTGGTTCACATGACAGTTTTTAGGCAAAGGGTGAAGCAAACTGCTACTGTGGAGAAAAGAGGGTAGGAAGTCTCCCTCTCAGCTGAGACAGTGTGGTGTAAGACTCTCTCTGTCTGGACCTTACAGTCAATCCCAAGCTACTGGGATACAGAGATATGTCATCTCTGCTACTCATAGACAGTGGTTCCAAATCTTGACTATTAGGAGTCACATTCCAATAAACATGCATATGCAGATATTTATATTATATTCTGACTTAGATTCCTTTGAGTATATACACAAAAGTGATATAGCCAAGTCATACAGATCTTCTTTTAGATCTTGGAGAGCCGTTATAATGACTTCTATATCCTGGGTCATAACCCAGGGTAAATGGCCTCTCTGCTCCTCCCCTCTCCCAGTGATGTCACTTTTCATAAAGCTGAGAGAATTCTTTCACAGTTCCATCAGGTGTGTCATTCCTCTTACTAAGATAATTTTCGTACTTCTTCCCATATAAAAAATAAAACACCCCAAATCATTTTTCTGACCTATAAGGCTTCATTTGATCTGGAACCTATCTTCAGCTCTGCTCCTAAAGAATGGGGCTCCATTCTATTCCTTAAACACACCACATCTGTTCCTACCTTGGGGTCCAGGCCATCGCTTGCGCCTCTGTTCATTTCTTCACTCTGGCTAACCCAAACCATCTCCGACAGTCCTGTGTACTCATCCCACCTCAATGGCTCAAGCTCACTCCTAATATAGCTCAGTCCCCTACCCTCTTTTCTCCATCTCTGCTTCACTCCTTCTCCATGGTTAAGATGGAAACCCCAGGTAAGTGGAGACTTCCCATCCTTTAGTGACAAGAACATGCCTGACACCTCACAGAAGCAAAGTATTTCTTCAATGGATGCCCAACTTGTCACAGGGAGAACGGGAAGACAGAGAGGAGGTGCATACAAAAATTTCCAGGATGAACTGTGCTCTGTATGAACTCCGAGGGCATCTTACAGTATATGCAAGGCAATGCAGCTAACAAAATAAGAGCTCAAGGCCAGCTGACTTCAACCTGTCCTCTACCCATGACACGAGTCTTCTAGGTGACAGAGTTGATGAGAAAGTAGCTTTAAGCCTCCAAGATTAAACACCATTACCACCTATTTTCCATTTTAATAAAAGACAGGAAGGAAAACTAAGGATTGTCTAAAATGAATTTCTCCATCCAATAGTTTATAAAGCCCTTTGATTTCCAAAAAAGGGTTTATATCACAAAGGCAGTGATGGTATCAGTTCCAATTTCTATTTGCAAAAAGTCAATAAATACAGCAGGTCTTTCAGCCTTTTCTGTCTATGAGCGAACAGCATGAGTTTCCAAGTGCATGTCAAGTGGTGATTAGAGACACATGCTCGTGCCCAGCCCGTGATCACTTATCGCCTGGTGGTTTTGGCCATTTTACAGTGTTTTTATTCTCATTCTTAAATATTGCTTACTTCGTACCCAGGAAAAAAATCTTTAAATAAAGATGGAAACATAAGGAACACTGATGGTGAGATATAGCACTGAAGTGCAGAGCGTGGGGATGGTAAGAACAGAATCCACAAATTGGCCTGCACGAGGTACTCACAAAGATGCATATGTGCTGCTACAGTTTATATCTGAAGTGTTTCCTCCTGGTCCAGGCACTGAAATCTTCATCTCCAGCCCATAGTAGTATTGGAGGACTTTAAGAACTGAGACCTGGAAGATGATCTTTGGGACACTGGAGGTAGTGTACCCTCACATTAGACTACAGGACTTCTGTCTCCTTATCTTCTCATTATAAGTTGATTATCTTAGGGTTTGATTATTATAATAGAAAGCAAATACTAGACTATAACTCAACAAAATTATCATACTACCTGGAAAGGCATCTCTATTTTGAAACACAATGCTTAAAATGAAGGCAACTATTATGACCATTGGACACAGTTGGCTGATCAGATTTTGGGAGCTAAACATTGACTCCATTCACCAGAGACCATACTAAGAAGTCCTTGCAATGGTAATATAAACCTTTCTCTTTTGCTTATCATCTGGAGAATGAAAGGCAACTACTTAGATAAATCAGCTTGGTATTCAACTTAAAAGGCAAACATAACAAATTTCAGTTTTTAAAGGCAGTGATTTTGATCAGATTAACAGAAGTGGGTATGGTTTTCATCCCATGGAATACCTCAAAACCTATCATAAAGCAGTTGCTTCCCTCACAATGGCCATGGCACCATTGTATCAGTGCCTATCAGGTCCGTAGTAGCACAGCATTGGGCTCTAGCACTGAGTAAGACCACTGATATGTTCTCTGCCCAATAAGCCTGAGTAGCACTTTCTAGCAGTATGAAAGGTAGCCAGTCAGCAGAGAGGATGGTTCCCTGTAGGCTTGAGATTGGTTTCTCTATTTTATGAAGCCAACATGTACGGTGTCTTCAGAAATAGTATTTGTTACATAATTACAGCAAGTAACCTACTGTTGTTATTTTGCTAAATGATCTTTTTAAGCAGCCCACTAAATAGTTATGTTTAGACTCACAGATCTAGGCTATTCTCAACCTGGTTAGAAAAGTTTCTTTCTGCAGCAGGTAGCAATCAATGCCAAGCAGTCAATGCCAAGATTCATAACTGATAAAAGTATTAAGAATCAATGACTCTTGAGTGCACTTCCCTAGTAGGACATTGTTAACAATCTTTCACCTCCACCAAAGTTCATGGAAAATCACTGAAGAAGAGACAGAAAGAATGAAAGAGTCCGAGGATGTCTTCAGGACATGCCATGTCCATTGCACTGATAAACTCCTTGTAACTGTGGTTACCTACACAAGACCTGCACAAGATCAAGTCATCCAAAAACCCTGAATAAATGAGGGAGAATCCATAGGCCATGCTCATCACTGAGGAGCTATTTGAAGTTAATAGTTGCTGGAAGAAGGAGAGTCATTCTTCATTGGGTGTGGCTACTGGTAAGTTGGCCATACGCCAATGGATGGCAGGCACCACACCCACTCACATATGGTCAGTACTAGTTGGGCTTTATATTTTTTTTAAGAAGAGGAAGATATTTCATTGGAATGAAAATGTGTCATTGGTATCTGGGTGAGTTAGGAAGGAAATTGGGAGTAGATGTGATGATTATATTCATTAAATATGAAATTCTCAAAACTAAACTAAAAATAAAACAAAATAAAATAAATGAGCTATTTTATTACTTTAAAAGTGGGGCAGTTTGTCTACTCTCATGGTGAAATATAATAGTAAATTTGAATCTTTGTTTTATAGACATCGTTCTCCAAACGAAAGATGACATACTCTGGTATTTAAAAATATATTTGTTAGAATATCTTGGTTTTTTCTTATATAATTTAATGTGAGAACATAAACATCATGTGCCACATTTTCTTAAAAAGGAATACATTTGTCTTTATGAAATGAGTTTTATATAAGATTGCCACTGAATTTTATCATGTAATATCCAAATACATAACATTTCTACTTAAAATCATATCTTCATGATATTCACACGATATCAGAGAAGTCAGGCTCACTTTGGAAATGAAGTCCATGGGGATCCAGGGGAGCCTTCTCCATATTCTCTGTGTCACAGAGCTTCATGACCACAGGCTGCACCAAGAGGCTCTCTGGGCTCTTTGACCTTATGCTTGACCAAGGAATTAGACAGTGAGGCCTTGATCTTTTCTAGCTCTCTAGCTGAAAAGGAGCCAGTGTAACAGCCTCAACTTGGGGTGGGGGGAGTTATAATCACCTCAGTAGAGCTTCCTTTGGATTCTCTATGCCTCCATCTTCCTGCCCCTAGAGAATCGGGACGTGCTAACTAACCATCCCTGCCTTTGCTGCTCTCTAGAGCACACTTTCCATCCCCTGTTGGCTTCTACTGTCCTCAACTATCCTTATGGTTATGTCAGGACCCCGATAACACACGGTTCAAATATCAAATGTACAATGTTACGAATGGAGTTGAAAGTTAGATCTCCTATAATTCTGTTATAGGAGATCTGTTTTATAGAGTAAAGGATGGAAGCTAAGGAATATTACATGAGTTGTCAAAAATCACCACCAACAAGGCAGAGCATCAAGGCAATGCCACAAACAGAAACCTAATCTTGGCATATAATCACCCTGCCAGGCTGTGATTTTCTTTGTCCCAAATGCATTCACCTCCTCTACAAGCAGGAGAAGGGAACTTTAACTGAGCACCCTCAATTCTTCTTACATACGAGGAGAACTAAATCCCCACCTAATCACTAGAGAGAAGTCTACCAAGAGGTCCACTGCAGGAATAGGGGTGATAGGTTTAAATATAATCAAAGTACATGATATATCAATGCCATTGGGAAATACATCATTTGGTAAAATAAAAATTTTAAAAAGCAAAAGAAAATGTTCCACTAAACTTCAATTTAAAACAATCCAGCTAGAAAAAAATATTAAAAGACTCCAGCCAGGTATGGTGGTACATCTCTTTAATTCCAGCACTTCAGAGACAGAGGCAAGAGGATCTCTGTAAGTTCAAGGTCAGCCTGGTCCACAAAGTGAGTTACAGACCAACCAGGGCTGCATAAATCTCAAAAATAAATGTAAAAAATGTTAAATCTAAACTAAAACTGAAAGAAGCTAAATCTTTTGCTACAGGCTATTCTTCCCACTATGTGTACATCCTGGTTTCCAGCCAGGGACTATCCAAGAGCCTTTTCTTCCCAATCTTGTTCTATTGTTTTGCCAATGGGCCGCCTCGCTGCCAGCTCTACCACTAGAACATCACTAATGAAGAATAGAATCAGGGTGGTTGGAAGGGCAATGAAATGGATCCCATATGACGGGAACAATTTCCCAATCTCTTTTTAACCCAAAAGGTCATGTATGTTCACATGAGTCATGTTAACAATCATAGAAGACTAAAGATGAGGCACTTCCAAGTTGTCCAAGTTGTTTTTCCAAATAATAAGATACATTTTCCTGTGCGTCATAAATCTTTTCTTTGGGAGTTTTCTCAGATAGCTTTCTTCCCTACAGTCTGCATGGTGACCTCTGTATACTGCCAAGACTGTGCAATTCCTTTCTCGGAAGGCCCACACCTACTATAGGCTTTGATGAGAGTACCAGTAAATAATAGCTGTGGGTAGAGGAGCTGTGCTGAATACTTTAAAAGAGGCTTTAAACGTGGTCAATACGAAGCCCATCTTGACACCCTGACTACATCTAAAGATGTTGTTGGGAGCCTGTCAAAAACTCTTACATCTCAATGCACACTTCCTACTCAATCAGTCCTTCCCTCGGACTACACAGGTTAGTCAACACGTATGTGTCTTCAAACCTCACCTTCCATGTTCTCTATTCTGCTTTCTCTGGAGATCTCAGTGCTCTCCCTATGATGTTGTTCTCAAAGCAATTCTCTCTATATATTCTAAAAATTCTCTAGATAGCTCATCTCCTGCATATCACAAGCCCAGTCTTTTATTTATGTATCAATCCAGTCATTTGCTCTAGGTTCCCTTTTAATTATCCTATGAATCAACATCATGACCCCAGCCCCCTGATTCTCAGGAGACTGCAAGAACAATTTTTTTTCCACACTGCAAAGGAATTCAGAGATCTGCCTGCCTATGTTAAGCACAGACAATAAGCTAGCTGGGTGGGACCCTGCCCTAAAATTACCATTTCTACCATGCCTGGGCCTAACCTTGCTTTGTCCTAGGCTGACCCTGAACTCAGAAATAAGCCTGCCTTTGTTTCTGCCTCCGTTTGTATTTTTCTGACTCGCTGGCTCATCAATGTAGCTGTATCTGCTAGTCCAGGCCTGTGAAGCCCCTCATACAATTCATATTGTACCTTTATATATTGCAAAGATGAGAAATATATATTTTTGAACTCATGTTTTTAGAGTTCTTTCCCATAGCTTTAAAGGCTGTCCTGAAGGTCCCAATGTTTACTATTTTGCTGAGACATTAGCCACACCTTCACCTCCTGGACTTTGTGCTGTCTCTGATTATCACAGAATCATTAACATTAACAGGGAGGATAATCCTTGAAGGAAGGATGTAAAAATATATACATTAGTATACAAACAGGCCTTACGCCCACAGCAGCCACTGATACTCATGGATGCCCTGCTGGCCCTGTCCAAGAGCAGGAACCATGTCATTCCACCCCTACGAAGGCCAGGCCAGACTGGCCAACAAACAAGGCCACACATGGCAGACACTTTATAAGGTGAGGGAAGAACCCCTAAATTTGTCAGCCTCAAAGATCTCAACTGCAAGACTCTCCTTGCTCCCTTATTAAGCCTCCCCATTGTTCTTTCAGTAAACTCCAGGGCACATGACCACATGAATGCATACACATGAACACCTCTTTACAGGAATTGAAGGGGAAAAAGACAAAGGACGGGCTTAACAGTAGCCAAATGCAGAAATTGGCAGGAGATTGAAGGAGAGTACAAAAATATTGGTCCTGCCAGGCAAAATGTGCCCATTGCTAGAATGGTACCATGATTCTGATCAGTGTAACCAACCACTTTCTCTTTCTAATTGAATGCGAGTGCAGCTGCATGGGCACCTATGCTTGGTACTATAAACCTTGTCAAGAGATTATGGCTGGGGAGGTCATAAGCCATAGAGGAGAACACACTGTGTTATTGATTTGTTAAATGAACATGTTGTGAATTATCTTCTAAATATTCATGTGTATATCTATACACCAGTGATGCTCTCACCTTCCATCTTATTTTTCAAGCAGAAGTCAAGACTGAATACTCATAACTGGTCAAAGAGCAAAAGCAGAGTGCACTTGTCCCAAAATGGCACACCTGTATTACCCCCTCTAAGACACAGGGCACAGCACCAAAGAAAGAGCAGAGGATAAGGTGTGCTGCAGGCAGACATCTTCTACACATAACATAATCATTGCACTAATAAACCCCCTGCGGCTGTGGTCACCTGCACAGGACCCACACCAGACTGAGTCCACCTCATCACAGATAAGGGAGCAACTCATGAGGCCCCACATCTCCCCTGGAGATAAATGGTAGTAAATGGTTGGGGGGGGTGTCATTTTCTTCAGTGGTGTAGCCATTGAAAAATATCCCATGCTTTAGCAAATAACCCCCCATTCCATATAAGCCATGATGAATTCAGTGGGTCACATCCATGCAAATAACATGAAAGCAGGAGGGGGTTTCTTGTTACAAATGGTGCAAGTGTCTAAAGCCCACAACACACATGTGTGAAACTCAGGGACATGCTAATGTTCTTTAACCAGTGCTTATTTTACTTGTTGTAGTCTAGCACCTCGTGGGGATCATTAGGTATACTCCAAGACACTAGTGTTACCCCAAGAGTCTTCAGCACAAAGAACAGTGGAACTAGAGCAAACCAAGGATCAACCAGAGCCTCACTAATGCTCTAAAGAGAAGAACAGGTCCAGAACACATATATTTCACCTCATTTGAGGGTGCAAAGAAGGCAGGGTTTGGGGGTTCAACAGTATCAAGAAACTGGTAAAAGCTGAAAGTAATCAGATCCCATCCATGGTAAGCAACATAGGCTGAGGGCTGGAGGGGACACAGTCAGGTTTGTAAGCATGGTTCCTAAGATACCTACCTTCTCTTTCCACAAACAGCAATCTTAGTATTTCAGGATACTGAAATGCATTCCTAGCATGTGGATTAGATTCTAACTCCTCAACTCCAGCTCTCTTTCCTCACATCAGAAAAACATACAGATTTCAAAACAAAAACATAAATAAATAAATAAATAAATAAATAAACAAACAAACAAATAAATAAATAAATCATAAGAACAGCTAAGGACCAAACTGCATTGTATGGTTAGAAGCAATCCTGCAACGTGATAGGAAAATCAATGTAGCTGGCCCACCAGTTCAAATGGCAGTGGCACCCAGACCTCTCAGTACCCTTCACAGCCAGGAAAGTTAACACCAAATTAAGTGAGAGCAGACATTTAGTTTGCTGGAAGGGACTGAAAAGAAATGGGCACCAAATATCAAGCACTCTGAAGGGTGAGGTGATGCATCATTTCCTACAGTTTCAACACAATTGTGCAAGATTGACTCCATCTCTATCCTCAAGTTATCAAAGAGACAGTGTCCAGCTGTTCTCCATCTCCACTCAAAATGGAACGGAACAGTTTTCCATTAAACTAGAAGGAAGGCAACTCAGACATCAAAAGGAACGCCCAGTTGCAACTCATTCTTTTAACAAAGCAACCTAATCGTGTGCCCATAAACCAATCGAGCCAGAGATATTTTTAAGATGCCTATGCAAATGAGACTGGCATTGGACATGAGAAGCTAAACTTGATCATCTTCAAATATTCCAGTCTCAGCAACAGCCTGGCAAGATGGCTACTGTTAATGCCATTGTGTAGATTAGGATTTAGACCTAGAGACATGAAATGAATTTCGTAAACTTAGGAAATGGTGGAAGGCGCATTTAAAATCAAGTGTATCCATTTTCCTTCTTTAAAATTCTCCTTGATTTCAGCCAAGTGCTAGTGGGGATACTTGGTTCCTGCCCACAGCAACTAGCACATCATTTTATATTTAATCACGGTGAAAGGACCAAATACATGAACACAAACAAATCAAGAACAAATGACTGGTTCTGCCTTCAATGTTCTTATCCCATATTTCATCAGTGTAAAGATGTTCTTTCACCACCTCATAACAGCTTCAAAATCAGAAGGTAATTACAATAGATGGCCTGGTGTGGTGTAAATGGCAGGATTCTCTTTAGAAAGTATTACAGAATCCCTAATCCGGTGCATGTCATAGTCGATCAAGTAGAAGGAATGACATCCAAACCCCAGAGAAATCTGAAAACAGTGAGATCAGTTTTCTATTTAAAGGAGGGTTGGGGTTTAGAAAGTAGTTATTTTAAGCATCTTTCTCAGAGAAGTATAAATTTCTTAAAGGTGGGGACATAAATGTTTTTTGTTTGGTTTGGTTTTAGTTCCAAAAATCCCAGTTCCAAATTGTTTGAGAAAGAATGGTGGCATCCCATCCCATGTGAAAATATTAAACAAGCAAGGGAAGCCGGGCCCCACCCCTCATCCTCCAGCAGGACTGCCTAGAGGTGGCGTTTAATTCCATGTCCTCTGTCTCAATGTGAAGTATGATTACAAATCTGCTCAGCCAAAGAAAGTCAGCAGCTCACTCAACAGAACTTTTCCTTGCTCCTGTCTCTCTAGAAAAGCTCTGTGCCCCCACTTCTACTTCATAATCATTTCTGTTCCTTTCCTGTCTGTTCCACAGACAACACCATGGTTCAGGGTTAAGAGCCGATCTTACAGAGGACCTGGGCCTGCTTTCTAGCACCCACATAATGGATGGTAGACATCCGTAACTCCAAGTCCATGGGAATTGGCCTCCACAGGCACCAAGCACACATGTGGGTCACATACATACATGTATGCAAATATTCATACATATAAAATAAAAATAAATATCTTTTAAAAGTAAATTAACATCTCTCATCTTCAATTTAGACAATCTTAAAACACCTACATTCTTTGGGAATATTTCATGGTTTTGAGAAATCAAGACAGTCTTTAAGATGAAGTTTCCCTTCTTGTCTTTTTTTCTTCAAAGTGCTACCACAAAAGGAGAATAATCTGAAAACAATTAGGCCATGCTCAGAGTAATGGGTGAAAAATCTGAAATGGAACAGGGAGTTCTGACAGACTCAGAGACTCTCCATGGAAATGACTTAGTTTGAAAAGGAATCAGTGTCCTCACTATGGAGGACTCTTGAAGATATGCCATGATCCAGTGATCCGAACACATGTCACCATAGACGAGATAGGCTTACAGTGCTCCCTGCTGTGATCCCCACTGAAACAAATGTTACCATAAAGGAGACAGACTCATTGTGCTCCCAGCTGTGATCCTCACTGAAACAGGCATGGGGGTGGGGGTGGGGGAATCCTGAATCTACTCATAAGACAACATCAAATAAACCCAAACCCAAAGACTGTCTCTACAGAGACCTTTGATTCTCCACAGATGTCACTGTCATCTGAGGCGAAGAAAGGATTCCAGACTAAGAATACTGCACGCCATGCCAGATCAATGCTGTATGTGATCATAAACTGAATCTTGGATTGAAAAACAGTAAAGCTTTAATTCAAGACATTATTTGAGCAAGCAAAAGGTCAATGTGGATTGTAGAACAGTTAATATCACACCATGGTCAAATTTCTTGTTTTGAAAATCACACTAGAACAAGACTTTCTGAACTTTAGAAACTGCACACTGAGGTACTTGTGAAAGAAGGGCATTCTTCCTGCCCCATTCTCTTAAGTGGTTCAGCAATAATACACCATAAAAATTCATACAGTATTAATACCCATGTGTTCTTATGGATTGATATATACCATATCAATAATATTCATAAGAATGCCGAAGAAGAAATCTGACAAATTGATCAGTTCATGAATCTGACTGCTGATGCTAGGCAATTCATATTTCTGTAAGCTGAAATGTCTCAAAAGCAAAATAAAATAAAGCAAGATAAATAAAAAATGATATCTTTCATTTTAGACATTAAACAATAGTGATGACTTATTTCCTAGGCTGAGGAAGACACTACAGAGCAAATCAGCTTCCGTTAGGCACATCTAAGCTCTTAGCACACCCGTGCCTTCCCATGATCTTAGCAGAGACTATAAGCGAACAAAGCGATAGTTGGAAATAATTATCTGAGTATAAAATAATTAGCACAGTAACCACAGGGAGAAAGTTAATCACCATAGCCGTGGCTGCAGGACAGTTCTGCACTTGTAAACACACCAGCCATGAAACTCAGCCAAACCCCATTCTCTGCCCTCAGGAACTGCAAGTCTTAAGTCAAAATTACAAAGCGGGATGTGCACTGGGCTGAGCACAGTGGGAAGAAGACTGAAAACAAGGGTAGAATTGTTCCTGGAAACAATTCTGGATGGACAAAAAGGAGCCCAGTGCCTCTAATGCTGGGATAGCTCAGAGGCCAGCCGGCATCCTTCCCTGGATGGCTTTAAAAGAGAACACCATTTACTATCGTGTTACAACACACACAATGTCCTTCCAAGTATGTCATCATGCAAACTATAAGAGAACTGTCTTACTTCGCTTGAGTTATGGACTGGGAGTGAACAAGGAGGCCCAGGTTAAAGACTTGGCTAGAAGGTCTACATTAAGAGGCAGCTACCGAGAGCCTTCCTGCTCTGAGCTGTCAATCAAAACAGGGCTCAGCATGTAGTTCAACAGTAGAATGCTCACCCAGCATGCCTAAGGCCCTGAGTTGTATCACTGCATCCCAAAAGTAAGGAATAAATAAGTAGTCACAATATAATTAAGTAATACACAAAATATCAGAAATGGGTTTTTATTTACAAAACAATGGCCCACTGACCAACAAGATGAATGGTAGAAATTATCAATATTCAGATGGACTCTCTGGACATACTCCCTCCCTTGCTTACAAGCATCAATAGAGACTCTCACCCTTTGTTCTTAGGAACTATGTTTTAGGCTTGAGTACCAACCACATGGTCCTATGTCTATCCAAACCTCTAGATTCTGCTTTCCTGACAACTGCCTATAAGTGTAACCAAGCACCATGCTTAGAATTAAGAAGTTTGCCTCGAGAAAAGCTTTTAAGCGTGGAGGTATGGTAGAGAATATAAAGGATTGTTACCTTGGGATGTCTTGAGTAGGCTATTCTAGCCTCTTCTCACTCTTGATGATAAGTGTTTAGTTAGCAAATGTGACTTATTTCAGGAACCAACATTATTGTCTGCCAAACGGAGTTATGGTCCCCCTTCTGGTTTCATAGCTTATCTCCACACTCACACACATAGATACACATAGACACATATATACATATACACATACATAATATATACACATATATACATGCATAATGTATATATTAATGTAGAAACTTTCATATTCATTTCCTTCAAATTTCATAATTTCATTTTCTTTACAGCTAAACAAAGTCCAGTTTTTTATAGCTATCACCTTATCCTTACCCACACGTGTACTGATAGATAATATACAGGCTGGTTTTCTCGCTATTGTCAATAGAACAACAAACATGAGTGTAAAGTGTTTCTGTGGTAGGATATAAAGTTCCTTTGTGTATATATGCCCAAGAGGGGCACAGTTAGGGCATATGGTTGATATAGTTAAGAAACTAGAAAAGGGGTGCTGGGAAGAGGAAAGGGGTGCTGAGAAATAGGTCAGAGCATAGAACATATGACAAGAAAGTGTAAAAAGGGGTAACCAGAGGTAGAGGACACAGGGAGATGAGAATTGACAAAAACAAGCTTGTTTGAAGTTGCCACAATTAATTAATTAATTAAGGTGTCCATGATAGAACTGGTTCTTGAGTCAGGTTCTAACAAACTAATCAGGTGTGGTTCTGCATAAATATAGAGAGAACTGTTGTGATGACCCAAGAGAAAGTCTTTTGTGAATAAGTTCTAATTCTACTATAGCCTAAAGATATAAGCAATATGGTTTTGGTTCTTTAAAGCCCATTGGACTTGTTTTATGGACCATAATGCAGACTATCATAGTAAAGGTTCCATGTATGCATGATAATGGCATTTGTACTACAGTTTGGATATGGCATTCTATCCATGGCAATAAATTAATTCATATTTTTGTTCAAATTTACTATACCCCTATAGGTTTTATGATACATCAGTTACAAAGAAAAAGAAGCTGAAATAGTCAAACATAAATGAATTGTCTATTTCTCTGTCCTGTTGAGTCGTTTGACCCATCTATTTTGAAGACCTGTTATTAAATACCACATATCAATCAGGGTTTGGAAGATTACCCAGTGCGTAAAGTACTTGTACAAGCATGATGACCTCAGTTTGGATCACGAGCAACCACATAAAAGATGGGTGTGGTGGCCCATGTCTCTAACCCAAGAATGGAGGCAGTAGAGACAGGTGGATCCTAGGGGCTTGGTGTCCTGCTGCCAGCCTAACCAAAACAATAAGCCCCAGATTCAGTGAGAAATCATGTCTCAAAACAGTATGGTGGCAAGTGATAGACAAATGGAGATGAAGTCAATGTACCGCCTACACAGAAACATATACATGCACTCATATAACATCTTCCCACCCACATATGCACACATTAGGACTGCTATATCTTATTATTGAAATGACTTTTTTTGTTGCTATAAATATTGCTACTATCAGTGATCATATTCTTACACTATAAATGACCAAGTGAGATGTGAAAATAACTACAACTTTGTTTTGGTTAGTGCTCACAGGTGTATCTGTAGTCAGCCTTTCTTTTTAACATATAACATATATAAGCAGGTGCATTTCTATTAAATTTGACATATTTTACCTCTTAATTTTTATGTTTAAACTATTTATACTTAGGGTAATCATCATTGTGGTTGAGTTTAAGTTTACTATCTTGTATTTTATATTTGGTTACAGCCTATATAGAGCTAAACTTTTTCTTGTTCTGCCAAGGTTTGCCTGCCTTTGGTTTAATGTCATCAAATAATTACACACACACACACACACACACACACACAATCTCTATGTAGTTATGGCAAAAAGCTAGTTTTCTACCAATATAGGTCCATCTCAGACTGATGTAGAAATAGAAAATGTATATTTTAAGAGGTTTCTTGGGTGATTCTGATCTCCTGATAGAGTTTGAACTCACTGCTTTAACCCAAATATAGTAACTTTAACATGATATAGTCATGTAAGCTGTGAGATCAGATATAAGAAGGCTAAAGGAGGTATGATGAGCTTTCAAAAAATAGAGAGCCTGCTCCAACTAAAAATAGTCATAGTTAATGATTGTTTCAAATATGTTTTGAATACTTGAAAATATATCTACCAGTTATTTTCTTTTCTGAGATCACTTGTCAGTTTTCCATTTTAAGAAGGATAGATAAAATTAGACACCATCCAATATGGAGTAGTAACAGCTCAGGGTAGCAACACCATTGTTACCTGTGATGATAGCCATGAGTTCCTTATGTCCATGAGACAAGGGCATGTTTTAGCAATAGAGAGCTCATATTTATCTATGCTGTATTCGCTCGTTCCCCCTTCTTCCCTCTCATACAAACACTTAACTCTCTCTGTGTAGCACTAATGGAATCTCTATTTTCCACAATTGAATTTCACTTGGTTGGATTTAACTCACAGTTTTGACCTATCAGGAATGTTTGGACTATTGGTTGTATCATTTTTCAAGGTGTCTGCTTTACCTACAGTTGTATCAATTGAAAATCTAGTAAATGTGAATCCCCATTCTCAGGTTCTCAAAGGCATTATGTAGACCCCATAGCATAGCCCATTAAGGGTTGTGTTGGCCAATAAAAAGCTGATCAACCAGCCTTTATTCTTTGTAGTTTCTTCTCCCAGAGACTATATGAAGCACAAACTAACAAGCTTAGCACTTAACATCTTTATAAATTGCCATGGTGAAATGAAGTTGCAGTCTCCATGGGGACTTCGTATAAACATCCTTGCTCTTTACTACCATGGGTAAGAAAATGATGTTGGAAATGGAGAAGACAGCACCATCCTTGAACAAGGCTATGAGTTCTCCATTCCATGTGTCTTTTACTCAGAAGATCCATTTCTGGCGTCAATGAGCTATATGGCCTTAGGCAATTTAGTTTCCTTTTCTGAGGCTCCATTGTCTCAATTTGACTTTCCCCTTTCTCCATCCTTCCTCACTCTGTTCTTCTGCCCCCTCACAGGGGTGCAGTCTATGCCTTCCTCACAAGGTCTCACTTTGCATTGGCAATGACATATTTAAAACAAAATAGCTAGAGGAAACTTTTCCTCTATCTCAACTAACTCTCCTAGAGTCTATCTTTCGAGCTTCTTACTTAAACCCTTCCACATGACTAGAGATAAGTAGTCAAACCTAGTTATAGAATCTGATTCCTACCTCACATCCCATCCCACTCGAACATATTCTTCATCCCAGGCACACTTACAAGCCTGTAAGTGATTGTGTTTTCCTCCTGCTGCTTTAATTCAAACTATTCTTCCTATCCAGGTTATCCAGGTCCTTCTCCTATACTCAACTTAAAACAATCCATGATTCAAAACTCATCTCAAACATCATGACCTCCGGAGGTCCCTGTGGTGGATTCAGGTGCCCTTTTCAGGTACCTTCTGGGGTTCCATCAAATATTTACAGATGACTTATCTTTTCTACCATCCCAACTGTATGCTTCTGGAAGCCCAGAGTTTTTTTGCTACCACTCTCTGGGATACACCATGGAAAATAATGCATGTTTGTTGAACCATTGACTAATTTAAACTCCAAGTGAATCAATGAGCCAGTCACACCATAGGCAGTTACCCGCTTCCTTGCCAATAGCGCCCAATCAGGCAAGCTGGAGCCCACAGCACAATATCCTAAATGGACTCAGGCTCTTCGATACTGCCCCAAAGCAAGAATCTGTCAGAGATGCTCCTCATGGGATTCCTCAGGCCATCGACTAGACACTCCACCCTCTTTCTAAAACCTTTCCCAAAGCTCAGATCAAGTGGAATAAAGACTAGGAAATCATCTCTACTTAACACTCACCAACTTTACCAAGCAGGAGCCACACCCATGGATGTGCTGCCCTTGGTCCTTGGAACCCAAGTAGTCAGGGAAGCCTCCTGGAAAGACATCAACTGGAAAAATCCATCCCTGCCCAGCCCTTTGCCAGGCCTCTCCCCTGCTGAGATTGTTCTTTGCTTGAAGTCTACAACTCACCACTTGTTTATGTTCCTAACCCCAAGTTCAAGGGCATCTGCAATTTAATTTGAGCCATCAGTAGAGGAGGCGGCTCTCTGCTGGAGTCAGAAGAGCATAAACAAACTTCCAGGCTGAACTCAGCTTGGTATTTCCTGCCCACTCTCACCCTGGTCCTGTAAATACCTCCAAGACTACCTCTAGCAGGTCCAGATAGTAATGACTTGTCCCTAAGCCAGGGAGCTATCTCTCAGAGTGGATGGGGAAAGTGTGCGGGATGACTGGGTAAAGACACAGTGAGAGAAAAGAGTTATTAAAAAAGATGGGAGAGTGGAGTAAGGCTTGGAAGGGGCATATAGAAAGATAAATTTTTCAGGCCCTGGAAGATGTGGGAAGGGCTGAGACTGTTCTGAATGATGGAGGAGGAATGTGTTAGCCATTTTGTCAAGAGTTGGGTTCCAACTGAATGGTCTTCGGGATCTCAACAATTGCTCTTTAAAACCTTAAAGAACCTAGATAGTTGGGCAAGTGTGACCTAAGAAGCACTGTCATAGAGCCTGTTTCTGTCCTTCTTAGCCAAGGCATCTTTGCCTACATGGAAATAACTAGACTCCATCCTGTTCATGACTGGGTCCTTCTTAGCCAAGGCATCTTTGCCTACATGGAAATACCTAGACTCCATCCTGTTCATGACTGGGGACTCTGAGGATGCACAGCCCATACTAAGTGAAGGAAGCCCAACTTGCATACTATCTGTATTAGTCATGGTTCTGTAGAGTCACAGAACTTATGGAATGTCTCTATATAATAAGGGAATTTATTGTAATGATTTACAGTCTGCAGTCCAACTAATCCAACAGTGGGCAGCTGTGAATAGGAAATCCAAAAATCTAGTATTTGCTCAGTCCCATGAGGCTAGTTGTTTTACCTGATCTTCTTTCCGTATAAGCTGGAATCCTGAAGAAGTAGGTTCCAAAAGATGTGCTGACAAGTAAGTGCAAGCAGGCCAAAAGGAGTGAGTCTTCCTTCCTGCAATGTCCTTCTGTAAGCCTCCAGCAGAAGGTATGGCCCAGATTAAAGGTGTATACCACCATGCCTGGAGTTGGAACTTGCTTTGTCCCAAGCTGCCCTTTGAACTCAGAGATCTGCTTGCCTCAGTCTCCTGGGATTAAAGGCATGTACTACCTTGTCTGGGACTAAGCTTTTCATGGCCACTATGCCTCAAGATCTCCATGTCAAGATCCAGGTCAGAAGCCTGAGCCTTCCAGCCTCAAGATCTGGATCACAAGTGTGCCCTCCATTTCTGGATAGTAGTTCATTCCGATGTAATCAGGTTGACAACCAGGAATAGCCATCAAACCATCCATCCTCATTGATCACTAGTACTTCTGGACCACACTGGGATCCAGTACTTTCATACTTCATAGATAGCTTACTTCAAATCATATTCATCACCTGCTATCCACCTATAGATCACCACCATTGCTTATTGTCACTGGATATAGAGATAAGAGACCTTATTATTGTAAATAGTCATATCCCAAAGAAACAAGGCAGAGAGACCCTTCTATTCAGTCCTCTTACACTAATGTGCATGCATGGGCACACACACACACACATACACACACACCACTCCAACCTGGATACTCAAAGCCCCTGGGAACAGCAATCCCCAGTCTGGGCCCCTCACCCTTCCTAGAGAGTCAGCTGGTCTTCATGGTCTTCATGCTATGTCCGTGACATACAGCTGCCACCCACACTCGAGGCCAGCAGCCCCAAGATGCCATGCAGACTTTTCCATTTGTCCAGAGCTTCTTAAGTGCCTCTGATAGACACCATGTGTTCTCACAGGAAAACACACACTCATCAACTCTACATAACACTCCAGATGTGACCAAAACTACAGAAACTGAAGAAAAAAGAAATGGGGATACCCAGGAATGGTAGAAGGTTAAGAAATAAAGATTCAAAAACCTTTGAGCATCTTGTAGATGGGGTGAGCCTAATGAACAAATTCCAGAACTGAGTTCCAATCTCCTGTGTCCTGATCCCTAGATTTAACTTGCCTCCCTGTGAGACCATGGGCTCTGTCACCTAGTTGGTTACAGGACTGAGACTCTATCTTTGCAGGACCATCAGAAATTAGCTCTAGAAAGATTCTTGAAAATCTCCTTTTCTGCCCTTGTGTTTTAGGTGACAAGAATCTAATTTAACTTGTCTGAAGAATCACTCCATATTGATACCACTCTATTAAATCTAAATAGATTCTAGTGACACTGGTGAAAGATTCTTATTTGGAAGTATCCCCAGACAAGACATGATATCCCATCTCTTTGCTGTCTCAATTGGGTTTGTGGAAGAGGGTATTGAGATAGAGTTTCACTATGTAGCCCAGAGTAGCATCAAAATCCATAATCCTTAGACCTCTCTATCAAAAATGCAACGCAATTACAGGCATATTCTACCATACATGGAAACACCTTAGCTGTCAGATTTTAATTCTTTGACAAGATGAGGGATTGGATCTGGATGACTTATAATAATGTGAGACCCGGGATTTTAGGTTCCCATTTCTATGGCTGCATCACATTAAGCAACCAGAACTGTTCTGTTTTGCTCTAGAGCCCTGCATAGTCATAGCTGGATATCTCTGCATTCGTTCACATACTGTGCCCCCACCAGCTGCTTAGAGTCTCTTTCTGGTGCTATTTATGCATCTCACCAGCACATAGGTCCTCCCTGAAGATAGAGCAACACAGATTGACAGGACAACGTGGTGTCATAATGCATGTGATTTAGGGTGTCTTCCCTATTCTGAGCTACTATTATATTCATCTTTGAAATAGGACAAGGTCCCAAGGTTGTCATGAAGGTTCAGTTTGAGTGCACCCACAAGGGTGAAGCAAAACTGACACCAAAGGCTTTAGAGTACAGGGTAAGTTAGTAATGGTTGATAAACAATACTATTTATACAGCCACCAGTGATGAACAACATTAGATCACAACCTAGGGAGGCAGTGAGCTAATCAGAATGCAGAGAAAAGAGTGACCAGCCTCAATCATGGCATGAGATGGATCCAAAATCCTCTCTGAAGGAGAGAGGACATTTAGGAGAAGGCTTTCCTCTTCTCAGACCTTCTATCCCACTGAGAATTTGATAGATACATGTTCCATCCCAATGCCTACCAGAGGAAAAATCTCAGCTTGCTTAAAGTAAAAACGAAGTCAGTGGTGTCTGGAATACCCTCACATGTGAATTTATACAATCCAAATTCAACAAGGATAGACCTGTTTCCTTATGGTCCCAAATCCTCAGTCAGCCTACAAGATCCTCAACTACCTGACCCCTGTCATGAGGGACCAGTCAGATCCCCCATGGTCCCCCCGTAGGGTTAATCAGCTTCCAGACTTCCTCCACCTTGTGCATGGTGGTGAGACCAGGCTTGGGAGTTCAAATCCTGCCTCTCCTACCTACAGACATTGGTATAGAACACTTACTAACCTTGTGTGCTTCAATTTCCTCTTCTGGGAAAAAAGAAGCTAATGGCACCCTTCCCGGTGAATGGCAAAGGTTTAGGACAAAGCCTGCTATACAATAAGTATCACTGAATGCAGTTATCTCATTGTCATCTGGCTCACCTATGCCTTCATCACATGTCATGTGTCATGTCATCATAAATATCATGTCCCTGGGAAGGCGATTTCCCAGGATATTAGACTGTCCTATATCTGAGTAGCCACTGAACACCCCTCTCCTCCTGTGAAGCAGCTAGCACCACACTCATCTTTAATTCTGTTCTCAGTGAGGTCAGAAGCTCCACGAGCTCAAGTAGGATAGACTTTCCTGGGATTGTCCAGGTTGGCCCCTGTTTCTTCAGTGTAGTGAACTGAATTGGTGCTCAGTTAATAATCAACTCCTCTGAGGTCCACGCTTAGCCACGTGATTCGCCTTATCCAATGGGCAATCAGTAATGTGATTATTATCAGCATGCAAGTCTTGAGACACTGCATCTCTCCCTGGCTCTCCTCAGACCTCTGTGGTTCTCCACAAGAGGAACATGGCCAAGTCATTGCTAGTCTCAGCAGAGCGTGCAGATCTGTCAAGAACTACACACAATCTGAAGTCTGGGGTGAAGGCTCATTGCCTCTCACTCTGAACAGAAACTTGTGAGCAAATAATCTATCATTGACTACCGTGGCCTTGCTAACTCTGGGATATTTCATTAGGATGCTTTATGTGACAATAGCTGCCTAGATCACTCAGTGTCATTATGCAGAGAACTAACTTTCAAACACATACTCCAGATTATAAGACAATGGCTCTAATCGGTCGAAGCAGGTCTTCAAATCTGGGGTACGGTGTCTGTCACTTAAGCTCGCTCTGTAAAACACTGAAATGGTTCTCAATAAAGATACCGCATTGCACTGAACTGAACTAAGTGAGATGCCTTCCCATAGCTCTTTGCACTGACACAGGGTCTTCATCCCAGCTGGGAGGTAAGAGGTCAGAGTGTGGTGTCTGACCTCTGTTCTTTCACTGTGGTCCCAAAATGTTTCTGCTGGTGTTTCTATCTGATTTCTGGATTACCAGAGGACTTGACTTATTCACTTACTAAGCCGAATCCTCAGAGACAAGCTACTTCATCCAAATGGAACATGGTATCCCAGAATGGGACAAAAGGGACAAGCAGGAGAGGTAGACAATGTATCCCACTGGGGATAGAGCAGATACAAAAGGGGTCAGAAAGTTCAGGATCTCAAGCAAGGCAAAGAACATCCTTTGTCTATGGCTGAGTTGTGTCTCTCTGAGCAGCTTGACTTCCTGGCCTAGAGTTGAAGGCTGGCTGCAAAGATTATCAACCTAAGAGATTGTCACTATTTTGTTAGAAGTGTTACCAGCTAGAGACTGTACTGTTTGGCCTACTATTCTCCAAACTTAAATGCTAAGTGAACAGAGCAAAACTCTGTCCTCTCCCTCCCCTCCCCCTCCCCTTGACTGCAACCAGTGAAATACAGATCTCATGAATGAAATGGTGAAGACAACCACTCAGAGACCAAGGATGTCTCCAGGCCCTTCTCCAGGCTGAGTGACTAAAGCTGAGTCCCACAGACCATTCCAATCTGTGTCAGTTATGTGCCAGCAGCAGACAGCAGGTCTCTGGCAGTTACCCAACTGTCAACATCTTTGAATACGTGTAGATAATCTCGAGAAGTTACTAGGGGACAATAGTCTTCTAGGCAAGAGACATGAAGACTTCTTTTTCTTATACACTATTTGTTTTTTGGAGTCTATGACTTCCAGATTCACAAGATTTTGTGGTTTTTCCATTTCTAAAACAGAGGCAAGTGTCTGTGTAGAAAGCCTGGGCGTGCCGGACTAATTAAATTTAGCTATCTTGTGGTTGTTGTTGTAACGTGTGTTCTGCCTATGTTATTCAATGTGTTAAGATGGTTTCTGTTGATGTTGGTTACATACCCATGTGGTGTGGGTGGAGAACTTCACTCCGGGGAGTATCATTAGCAGAAGTGGGGATGCTCAGGGGTTCCAGAGACACTTGGCAAAACAGTGGCTCCCGGGATCAAACAGTTGGGCCGCGTCCATAGTAACGCATCTTGATGCCAGTCCCCTCATTTCTCCCAGGGAAAGATCAGTCCCTCAGATCTACCTGAGTTCCCTGACTCGCACAAGCAAAGTCGCCTCTGCCTTCACATGGCCCAGGAGCTTTCAGGGATGGTGGTGCGATTCTTAGGGAGAGAGATCCTTGCATGCCTAGGATGACCAGCCCAAGATTCCCCACAAGAGACAGGAAAGGAAGAAAGAAACCTCCATGAGCTTCTTATCCTTACCTAGAGGCTAAGAGGACAAAGAACCCTGAAACCTGACAGAGATACTCTGCATCGCCACTTCCCCAGATTCCAGAGGTACTACTTGAAAGCATCTCTGCTATCTGTCTCGTCACGGTCCCTCTGTGAGATCTAGCCCTCTTTTTCAGCACTGTCTTCAATTTCTCCTCTGGCCATTTCTCGCAGCCTCTGTGATTTCACCTGGGCCCTTCTATCTGAGCCATTGTTGAGTATTTTCTTACAGTAGCCAAGTTACCCGTGCTAGCCCCCAAATTGCAAATCTTCCCAATGATGTATTTTTCTCTTCTTCATATTTTCACCTAATACTTAAAATTCACCTATCACTTCTCTGATCAGCCTTCTCAAGGGCAATTCCTAGGCCCTCCAATCACCTTGCCCCAGCCCTGCCTGTTTGGCGTGATTTATAGTTCTGGGACCTGTATCAGAAGGTGTCTCCTAAGAACTTATTTCTCATTATCAAATTTCAAGATCCCCATGTCCCCTCTTCTTGGCTTCAGTGCTCAGTCTGAAGTTCTACATCCAGTAGACCCTTGACACAGAAATCAACTCTTACCTTTTAACAGGCATTGGGCTGTTTTAAGAAGCATCTTTGATAGATTATGTTTGTTTTGACACCCTACCACCACCATGAACAAATCAAGAAGGGTAAGACACATTTCTGTGCAGAAAAGGTACCCTGTTATATCACACTTTGAGGCCCCCGGGTATCATGTTACTTTGACTGAAAAGCAAAGTCATTTCTACCAAGTAAGGACACACACCCCTTCACATATACCTTGCAGGAGCCAGGCTCCATATGAGATCATGGAAGCATCTTAACTTTGTTCTCAGTGCTAACTAGCTTAGGGGTATGACTGCTGAAGCTTCGCTAAGACAATACAGCAGATTTGAAGAGAAGATTTGGAAGAGAACCAACTCTGTTGGCCAAAGATGGAATTGACAGCTGACAAGCTAACCTCACAGAGGCAGTCAGATTAAAAGATGGTAAAGTGCAGACAAGAACAACAATCAAAAGCATGACTCCTATGGTGGCCTATTATCCTTGAAGTGCTCAAAGGGCAATGCTTGCAAAGACAACCCCTCTGGAAGCAGAGTTGGACGATAGTCAACAAGCAGCGTTTGTGAGTAGATCACATGATGGTTTTCCTGGAGTGATTGACCATGGACATGAGGTAGCTGGAGACTCAATTAGCCTAATAACAATTGGATAACACAACACTACATAGCACTTCCCACCACTCAGGACAATGGAAAGAACACGTATCCAAAGTCGCACAGATCTAGATCTGAGTCCAGATGAGCTTTCTCTGTGGCTTTGGGAAGTCCTTATCCCGCCAAGTTCATTACACTCATCACAAAATGGAGGCAGTAATGCACATGGAGGCAAAGAATACACATGTTAAGTGCATATAAAAAGCCGTGTAAAATTTTGCTACTTCAGGGAGTACTGTGATCTCTCCTTGGGGAATAGAGAAGCAATAGCTCTGTTTAAATACATATGGAGCCCTCACCACTGCATTTCTGCAATGTCTCATCTAAATTCCTCATGGTCATTCCATGGGGGTAGGGCAGGAGCTGTGATGCTATCATAGCTGAGGGATGAGGCTGGAGAGAGTATGGGTTACCCAAATATTACACTAGTTGGAGGAAAGCTTGATTCAAAGAGTGCTTTTCATTCTTTACCCATTGATTCCAGACTGAAGAAAATCCAGAGGCTGGACCTTCATGGTCTGCTGAAGACCTGCAGGTCACTCTCTCCATCTCCAACCTTACAAACACCAGCCTCACTCCTTTCTCTTATTCTTCCTAGAGTAGGGAGTTGTTAAGTCTGTATCCTATAGATGCTTCTCCAAGTCTCTGTTCTTGGTACTTTGTCTTCTGTAAAATACTTGCAGCCTGGTAGTTTTCTTTGAGCGCACTGGCCTAAGTTGGACACATGACATGATTAGTCAGTACAGTGGCCATAACTTGGTTCCTAATTTGTTTTCTGAGAATGTCAAGAGTCTTTGGTGCTTCAAAACAAGGATCTCAGGTCACCTCCAGCAATCTTTGCTCGCACCATAGGACTCATCACCATGAAGGACTATCTGACTACCCTGGGAGTCAGTTCTCCCACCATGATATTTTCCATATGCTATCTTTACAAAGCCTTCCAGCTACTTTTTCAACGTTTCTTCAAGCCCTCTGTCCCTTATATTTCCCAGAAAAGCCCAGAATCTATCTATTAGCCTGGAGATTTCCCTATGAACTTGGGTTCCTTGGGAGTACAGTCATGCTTAATTAGTACCCATGGCCACTAAGAATGTTTGTCAGTGCACAGCATGTGTGTTAGCTTTGCCACACCACAAGAACAGTGTGTAAGGCGCTGTCTGTCTCTGAGGTCCCTTGGTCCCTGAGTCCTGAGGGTAAGCATTATGCTGAGGCTCTTAGAAGAGTCTTTGTAGAGATGTAGAAAGGTCTCAAGGTGTTTGTTATTAGTTTTGTTTTAATGGAAGAGATAAAGTCTAGGCTCATGAAAACTGTTCAAGGTAATGTGTCCATTTTCAAATACAGAAAGAGGTGAGCTACATGGTAAGAGTGTGTTAGCTTTTTGTCACTGTGGCTGGTTGGCTCTACCATTCTAGATTCTGTAGTAGCACTGTACATCATTAAAGGAGTATATGACAAAGAAAACTGTACACTCATGGCAGCCAAGAATCAAAGTAACATAAAGGGACTAGGATCCCAATGTCCTCTTCATGATCATGGTTTTTGGGGTTGGGCAACCCATTCTCTCTCACAGCAATGACATGATGGCCCAAAACTAGTCACTAAGCTAACTCTTAAATACCCCATCTCCTTCTGATGGAACTATGGCTTGGGATAAATAAACTGCATTCTGCATTATGAAATGGACATGAGCCTTTGGGAAACAGGAACAGGATACTGTTCCTAACAGGAATAGGATACTATACATGCTATGGAACTACACTGCAGAGGCCTTTGTTGCTATTGGGAATCAGTGGGACCGGTGGGGAAATGTGTTCCTTCCTCCAAGGATGGAGTTCGGCCATAGGATGAGTAAAGTTTGAAGAGAATATTAGGACTCTAGCCCCTTTCTGACTCTGTCTCAGCTGCCACCAGTGAGCAGGCCTCCTCTGCCACATGCTGTCCCCATGATTTGTTTACATAAGGCCCAAGTAAGTCCAATGGTACCAAACAACCATGGACAGAAAGTTCTAAAACTGTGAGCCAAAACAAACTTTTCCCACTTTTAAGTTGACCATCCCAGGTATTTTGTCACAGTTATGGAAATCTGAGTGGCGAGAGGGTATTCTGAGTCTGTACAGGAAGCAGAACCAGAACTGAAAGAGGGGACTTTGCAGAATTCTGACTTTCTTCCTGTGACTTTCTATCACCTTGAAACCTCCAAGAGTAACAAGCTGCCCTGAAGCAAGGTCTTCCCTATTAGAAAGAGAAGGAAAAGAAGCCACCTTCGCTGCCTTCACCATGCATTAGCCAGATACCACTGCAAACAGGACTCTTCATTCCTTCCATGAACGCTAACCTAACCTCTCAGGTTTGTCCCATCTCTATGATATCATGATTTGTCCAAGGATTCTATTGCACACAAAGATCAATGAGGCCTAAAAATACTCTTCCATACTTTTTCTAGATAAAACCAGTTAGTTCCCCTGAGAAATAAAACAAGACTTGATTTCCAAAGACAAAGAGCTGCTGATCTAGAGTGCTCCATTTCCATCTGCCCATGGAACTCTCCATGGTCAAAATGGAAAATGTAAGTAGTCTGTTCATACCTTACGACCTAACATCTGTACCATATGGATGATGCTACCAGAAGGGTCAATTTTTGGTTCAAAACAGGAGCTACCATCTATGGAAGGCTACCATGAAGCAAAGAACTCTGTCCTCACAAGTCTTGGACTGAGGCCTTCCACAGAAGCTTTGAACATTGGACTTTGACTCCTGGGTCTGTTGGTCAGCCACCAGACCAACAGCAGCCTTCCCTTTGGAAGGGTACAAATCGGAAACAGCTTGTGCTCCATGGAGAAAAGGAGAGAAAGCAGACTGCCAATGAGGCTTTTTATGATCGAATTTAGCCAGAACCCTGATCTACCAGGCAGAACACAATGTATGGAGTGGACCCTTCTGGCCTTTCTTGACTGTGTTACTGCACCCAGCAGCTGCCTGCTTATCTCTGCAACCTCCTCTCTTACACCCTCAATGGTAGAATGCCTATATAATTTTCTCCAGAACCATGAAGTACAATGTCTTTCTAGGTGCAAAATGTTTCTCAATTAAATATAATCCTCCAGTGCTAAGACCCATGCCAAGACCATAGTTCTTGCTGCCACCATGCTAAGTTTCCTTTGGAGTCAGCCTTCCCTTCCTCCCAATTCCGGGTTTCCTGCTAATTCACAGAGCTGAGGGATAAGAGACAGGCAGATACAGATGAGGTCTCTAAGTCAATCATGTGAGCTGCACATCCCTAGTCAAGGGAAATAATGGCTCTGTCTTTGTATCAATGTGACTTCTAGCAGTAATTTCAAGCTAAATACTTTGTCCTTGTATAGGGCAGTGTGGACTAGCAGTAAAGATACAGACTTCAACACCAGTCCTTCAGAGAAATCAACAATTCTGATCCCGTGCCCGCCTCTCCCAGGAAGTCTTCCCTTCCTCTGCTTGCGGCACTTATCCTCTTCCATACTGTGTGGTACTGTTAAGTATGTTTGCTATTACGGCCTTGATCTGCCCCACTCCACTTGCCCATCCATCTCCCTATATAATGGCCAGATCCTGAAAGCCACGGGCTTTAATTGTTATACCTTCCCGTAAAGCTGAGCAAGGAGACTTGTTCATTCTGAGCATCAGTAAATGTGTACTGCATTAAGATGAATGGCCTTTCTAAAACCCAGGTATGATTTGAGGGGAAGGCAATGGAACTCAGGAAATAATTAATCGAGAGTCAATCAACATTTTTCCCCTGTATTTTCTTCCCTAAACCAGTTGTGGACCTTCCCAAGCCTAGCCTGCCCTGCCAGGAAACTTCCTGAGAAAGGATGTGGCCAATTCTGTTACCCTCCTGGAAGGAATTTGATGATGATGGTGAAGGTGGTGGTGGTGGCAGTGGTGGTGGTGGTGATGGTGGTAGTGATGGTAGTGGTGGTGGTAGTAGTGATGGTGGTGGTGGTGGTGGTAATGGTGGTGGTAGTGGTATGATGATGATGATGATGATGGTGGTGGTGGTGGTGGTGGTAGTGGTGGTGATGGTGGTGGTGGAATAATGATGGTGGTGGTGGTGGAATAATGATGGTGGTGGTGGAATAATGGTGGTGGTGGTGGTGGTGGTGGTGGTGGTGGTGGTGGTGGTGGTATGATGATGATGATGGTGGTGGTGGTGGTGGTGGTAGTGGTGGTAGTGATGGTGGTGGTGATGTTGTTGATGGAATAATGATGGTGTTGTTTATGGTGATGGTGGTGATGGTGGTGGTGGTGGTGGTGGTGGTGGTGGTGGTGGGTGGTAGGACGATGATAGTGATGGGCTTGAAGATGCCATAGTACACCCGTGGAGGTCAGAGACACCTCTTGTAAAAGTTGGTTCTGTCTTTCTACCTTTATGTGAGCTCCAGGGATGGAACTTGGTTGCTAGGCTTACATAGCAGGCCTGTTTATCTGTTTATCTATCCTCCCAGCTCCCCCAGGATGTATCTGACCAAGGTACCGCTGCAGAGGATAGATTGGATTACACAGTCTGCTGTGAGAAGCCCCTTAGAATACAACACAAGCACAGTTGCTGAGCCTGGAAGGAGGAGGTAGGAAAGCCTCCTCCTGTGAGCCCAGGCTTCTGCCAGGTCTAGGGTCTAAAATTTGTGGAACTAGGTAGCAAGATAGGAAACATGGCCACCCAAAGTCTCTAGATGTTGTTTCTCCATAGACATTATGTTGAGATCATTGTAGGAACTATTTCATATCTCAGTACTTCAATCCTGACCCTGATTTTAGCTGCAGGAAGCCTCACCCATGAGGAGGTTGTCCCTGGAAATAGGAAAGAGTAAGGGCTGTGTCTTCTTCAGATTTCATTAGAAGACACAGCTGTTGGTCACAGTGAAGCCCCTGCTTATATCAGCCCCTCAATGGGCAACCCTCCAAAGTCAACAGGCTATAATCTCTAGAGCCTAGCACTTACAGAACCTTTTCTATCTTGTGTTGTCAAAATAGGCAATGGCAGATACACACACACACACACACACACACACACACACACACACACACACGACATTAGTTTTAGCAAACTACACTTAAGAGTAGAATCTAATTCAGAAGATATTTAAAGGTTTGCCTGAGACTTATCAAATTTTCAAGATGAAGAAAATCAGTTATGAGCATACATCAGTATTTGTGAAAAGTCTTGGCTCTGGCTCAGATCTGTTCAAATGTAAAAGGTCCCAGGTCTCCCAAGAACCCTAGAAAATGAAGGTTGTCTTGTCTCCATCCTAACTTATTACAGCCTGAAGCAGAGCAGTGAGGGCAGAAGCCTGCTCTTCTGTCTCTGAAGATCCTCTTCTGCCCCCTAAGGGAGCTCAAGGGCCAAATGTTCTATCTCAGACCTCACTCCTCTATATTCTTGGTCATGAACAGTTTATGCTAAGGCATAATAGCTACTGTGTTGGACTGAACCCATGCACCTGAGTCCCTGCCAAGTCCCTCCCTAGAAAACATTGCAGAAGATTCTTGCCAGTGTGCATATTCATGAATGTCCTTCAGACCCCAGAGATTCCAGGACAAATGTAGGATTCAGGGTGGAGAGCCCTACTGGGCTGGAGATGACCCACGGTCTCACAGTGCAGCCTGCTGGGCACCAGTGATGTACAATTCATGGAGACAAGGATGAAGGACGCTGGAATCAGAATGGGCATGTTGTCTCCCCTCTATGATACTCAATTTCCTTTAAGGGACCCCCCCCCAAGCCTCAAGAATAGACTTCAAGGCCTATAACAGTAAACAATAAAACAAGTCTTGACTCTTTCAACACACAGCACAAGTGCATATACAAGTGTTCTAGAATGTACCAACCCACTGTGTAAGTTCTCATCCATCTTTCAAACTACACGAGTGCAGCTTCTTCATGAAGTACAACGAGGCAGCATAGCACACATTAGTAAATAACAACCACACAAAACGTGAGTGTGGTCAGAGCAGGGAGGCACCAGCTTAGTCTCTGCCAAGTGGTTCTTTTTGGGTGGTGGCAGAGGAGATCAGGGATAAGAAACAGAAGAGAGGTAGGTACCTTTAAGATTAGCAAATGGGGAGGCAGGGCATGGTGGCACACACCTATAATCCCTTGCACCTGAGAGGCAGGGACAAGTAGACCTTTGAGGTCAAGGCCAGTCTGGTCTACACAGAGAATTCCAGGACATCCAGGGCTACATAGAACAACCAGGAGAGAAGGAGGAACAGGGGAGGGAGCAGAGGGAAGAGGAAGGGAGGGAAGGAGGGATGAAGAGAAGGGGGCAGGATAACATAAGTCCTTGGCTTCTGTGGTTGGAAAGAGGCAGCAGAGGACTCTGGCAATCAGATAAATGAAGACAAGGTCATTTGAGAAGAGCGTGGAGCAGAGGGTTCATCATGGGACTCACTGAGGGGAAAGGGCTGTTTCCTTCATGTTCCACCTTCGTTTTCTCTTTGCAAGCTCTCTGGGTGACTTCGTATGGCCTCTTGAGAGCCTGCCCATTCCCTCTCCCCAACACCTTCCTTCATAGCAACCTTTCTCTTTCCAGCAATTTTTTTCTGAGATGTGAAAACTCTCAGGCCACTGGATAGACAATTGCCTTCCCACTACACACACATACACACTATGAAGTGTTTATCTGGCCTCCTCGGGGTCACCAGGCTCAGCCTTCCTCCCTTTCCAAGCAAGGCTGGCTCCCTGTCCTATGGACAGTCTCCAGCACTGCTCTAGTTCCCACTGTCCAAGCTACACAGAGCTGAGCTCTCCAAATCTGCCAGCCCAGACACGGGATCTGCCCCCAAGGCAATTCGTCCCCTGCAGATGAGGGTCTTTGGTGGCCAAACCTCAGTGCACATTGGAGTCATTTCCCACATAACTAGCAAGCAAATCACCTGAGGTCTCTGGGGGGGGTGGGGGAGACAGGGCTTTCTGGGAGGGAGGATTTTTGTTTTTTACTCATAGTTTTAAAAACAAACGGGTAGTTAGACAAAACAGGCGACGGAGGTGGGTGGCCACTTGAGATGCCAAGAGAAAGAGATCAAAGCCTAATCCAAATGGAGGAAGCAGACTCCATGTGGCCCCTGGGACAGTCTAGGTGGCCCATGTTATGCAAAGGCAGCCAGGAACCAGAGCCACTGGGTGATGAGCCTTGGTCACAGACACCCCAACCCTTGCTCCCAGGCCCAAGCACTTCAGTTAAAAATTTCAGCTGCAAGGAACACCTGCTTCTCCAGTTCCTTGGGAGGGTTCATGCATCTCAGTGCAAGGAGGTGAGCCTGCCCAGACTCCGCTGCCCCTCCACCCCCACCCCCGTACTGCTTTCTTTTCCTCAGACTGGAATTCATCCCATGGATTCAATCCTTTGGCAGATGCCCCTTTCCCAAACCAGGGCAGTGAACCAGGAACGTTCACTGTATTTGCAACCTTGCTTATTCGATCATTAAAACCACCACAGGGACTCCTGTGGTAGGGAAGCCGTTACGTTGGTCTGTAACCTCAGCCTTCCAACTTTTTCAAATTGATTGCCTTCTACCAAGTTCACACATAGATTCCCTCAGTTCAGCCACTCTGAATCTTTTTTAAATGTATTTATTTTATTTATGACTACTCTGTCTCTGTCTTTAGACAGACCAGAAGAGGGCATCAGATCCCATTACAGATGGTTGTGAGCCACCACGTGTTGACTGGGAATTGAACTCAGGACTTCTGGAAGAGCAGTTGGCTCTTAACCACTGAGCCATCTCTCCAGCCCCAGCCCCTCTGAATCTTGAAAGACAAAGACAAAAAAAAAAATATCTAGTAGCATTTGTGCTTACATCTGGCCCAGAACCTCCCAGCTTTCCAATGTTGCTGCCTCCCATTCTATCCAGGAAGAAGCCTGAGATGCACCAAGTCTCTGAACCCTAGAAATCTAGAATGTAGGCTCTTTAACCATTTTAAGCTCATCAGAACTACTGCACCCTAGTCTGTTCTTTAAAGGAATGTTCAGAAAACTTCCAGGGTGCCTAAAGAAGAGAACCCAGGTTTCCTAGAAGTTAGAAAGGCTATGGAGAGCCCTTAGTCTCTACAAAGCCCATCAAATTCTCCTTTGTATGAGTTCCCACATCTTTCCATGCCCCGCACAGCAGTGTGTCCCCTTTGGGTACCACCCAAGGTTCTATGCTGTCCAAGTCCTTCCCGCAAAAAGGAACGAGGAAGGCACTTCTCTTTTATTCCCAAAGAGCTGGCAGGGAATTTGAGAGTATGCGGTCCATTTAATGATGAAAGTCTTAGCCTATCACCCTGTGTCATCTTCTTCCCCTTCCATCCCCAGCATCTCCTGCATTACTTCCTCAGCCATAGGACACAGAGCAAGTGCACACAGCCTAGGAAGAACAGGCACCTCTACTTAAACAGCCCACTGCTGGGTGTATTGGTTAAGATTTGCATCTTAAGCACTCCCCGGAAGTCACGCACATGCACACACATACACACTCACCTGATGAGGTCAATGGGTTGAAATTTGTAAAACACTCCATAGCGTGCCCATTCCTGATACAGCAACTGAGCAAGAAAAATAAGATAGGAGATTAGTGGTGAGGCAGGCAACTGTTCTTGTTTTGTCCAATGTAAAGTCAACGTGTTACCCCTAAAGCCCAGCTCCCAGAAGTCTTATGATGTCCACATTAAGTATATTCAAATACTATAGGAATTTCTGTCTCCTTCCCTAAATAATAGAGATCACCAATGCGCATCTAGAAACACCCAGACACCTGACAGGTATCTGCTCTATCCCTTGCTTGTCTGGTGCAGCACATAAGTCCTGACACTCACTGTTCACCCATTTAACACGTGTTCACTGGATGGCTCCTATATTCCAGGCAGGGTTCCAGACCCTGGGTGCTGCAATGAAATACATTAAAATCACTGTTTCCATGGTGCTTGGACCTGGTGTGGGCAGACAAGTATAAATATACAAGAGTCATAAATACCATTAAAATAAATCAAGATAGGGATGACATGGGATGGGGTGGGACTCTGTTTTAGATAAGGCGGACAGAGAGTGCCTCTCTGACGAGGAGACATCTGAGCTCAGACCAGAGAGAAACGGGGAGAACACTCATACTCCCTGTGCAGAGGCGGTGAGGTGAGTTTCCATGGGATAATGTAGGAGGAGGCTGTGTGATCGGGACAGAGTAAAAAGAGGGAGATCATCGGAGGCGTCTGTTGCAGAAGGTGCCACCTGTGGTGCTAGAAGCTGTCGTGATAACTCTGCATTTTGAAAGAAGTTCCTGGGAGACTCGCTGCTGAGGGGATTGCACAAGGTTCATCCTAATTGTTATGTGGAGAAAAGACTGGGTGAACAGGGAAATGGAGGCTATTGTTGGAATGGGGGCAGGGGGGGAGATGACAACTGTACTCATAGGGCGAGGAGAGACATTTGATGTTGCCTATTGATTCCCTACAGAATTCGATGAAGCTGGCCTGGGGACTTGAGCACCTGATGTATTTACTAGAATGGGAGGACAGTGGGGGAGAACAGGGCCAGAGAGGAAGAACCAGGGGTTTACTTGAAGATGTGTTTATTTGTGATGCTTTCTGGCCATCCACATGGTGGTCGAATCATCAGCCAGGTATAAAAATCTGAGAGCAAAGGATGGTTCGGGTTTGAGAAGCTAAATTGCTAGTTATCAGAAAAGAGGTGTTCCACAAACTCGTCACATCCTCCAAAGAATGAATAACAAATACAGAACTGGATAGGCTCTGTATTAAAGGACCAGGGGACGGTAAAGAGCAGCCAGCAAAGAGGTGAGGGAGGTGTACAGCCGAGAGAAGAAAGTCTCCAGAAGAAACGGGCAAGTGGGTGAAATGTCGCTAATGAGTCACATGAGACTAGAAAAGAGGCCATTGGAGTCTACAATTTGGAGGTCACTAATTACCTTCATAAGAGAGGTCTCAGGCTAGATGGAAGAGCTAAATCAGAGTGACTGCCTACAAAAGGCTTAGGGAGGAAACAGTACACCAAACCCTCCCCCATCACACTATCGCGCGGTGTGCAGGCACTCTGACAAGCAAGCCACACCTCCTAACAGTTCATTTTCAAAATCCTGGCTATCTACCAACAGTCATCTATCAATAAATCTGGCAGTTTGGTAATGGACTAACATTAGCCCTCACACAGACAGTCACGCTGGCCAGATACTGGTGCTTGACCAGATAATACACCTAGAATTACCTGACAAAGCTATCACCGATTTGTTGTGATTTTTATACTCTTTACATATCAGGCAGAATCCCCGAGGAATTCTTCCATGGAGGACCCACTCTCTAACGAGTCCTAGCCTGTGAAACACCCGCTTGACAGCAAGCCCTTCCCTCTCACCTACAATCCTTCAAAGACCTGCTACTAAAGCTGAAATCAGAACCAGCATTCCTACTTAAAGGCTACAGAATTTTACTGGCATAACATCTCCCAGACACTGTAAAATATAACCAGAAAGCATGCAGGCTGATGGAACAAGGTATTCACTAGCAGTTACTGTTTGCAACGGGGGAGAAACTCAGACACGAAGGGGCCTTCAATGAAGCGAAAGCTGAGGAAGAGGTCTCGGCTCCCAAGTTCTGGCTCTGCTCGTTACACAGCGGCAGGCTCCGGCTTTACGCCTGCCATTGTGAATGCACTTATTCCTTCCCATATCTTTGGTGCATCTATTTTCCTGGGCTACCAAGGGAAAAGCCTGAGCTCCCAGCACCTTGTCGTTATAGAGATACCAGTTCCATCCCCAATGGAGGCTAGCTTGTTTCAGAAGGCAGGATGAATTGAGCTCTCTTGAGGATAACTGGGCTATCACTGCCCATGTCAGAGGCTCTAACTTTCAGGGAAAATGCCTACCTAAGTCATGTGTCCAGGTCAAACCCGAGCCTGAGGATAGATTACTTGTCCCACGGGGGAAACCTAAAAATGTTCTACAAAGCCAGTATGGCTCCAGTGGGCTCAAGACCACACAGACAGGCCACATCAGAAGACCCACTGCTGCTGGGATTCTGGTCCTGTCATCAGACATGTCCAAAGTCCCCAACTCAAGGTAGCATCCTCCACTCACAGGTGTCTATACTCATAGCTGGAGCCAAGTGTGGTGCCTGAACTTGGTAGCAAGGGCAGGACAAATCCTCAGCCGAGCGCCATTCGAGCATCAGTTCACTTCGCAGCGCGCACCACCCTGGCTACCCACAGATACTACAGTTGCCAGCATGGGAGACAGGAAAGGAGGATGAGGACGGACAAGGTTGCTCCTGATCCCCTCCCCCAAGAATTTCATTCATAGACAGAGAAATGAATCATGACAAATTGCAGGTTCCATGATCCCCAAGGGAGATATGCCCTGCAGTCTCAGCCCTGTGACAGTGAGCATACTGTTGACAAAAGGCAGGCAGACAACCAGGGTGACCTGTGTCGGTTTCTTTATGCACACAGAGCCTAGAGCCTTTTGATGTCTCAATAAATATATTTTCTCATTTAAAGCTACACTGTATTCTCTCTCCACCAACTGGCTAAACCTGCGCATAAACCAGAGAGAGGTTGCCACTCCCTACCAATGAATGGGACCTCCTGCCATGCTCTCAGATGACAGTCACAAGTGTCTGACCCTTTGTGACAGATCGAAGCTCATAAACAGCACATTCAGCTCCCCCACCCCCACCCAAGGGGTTTCCTGTCTGACAGTGAGCCTCTGATATAACTGTTTCACAAGATTATAAAAGAATCAAGTGTTACAACCCTTTGCAATGCTCCTGAATGGTCCACGCTGGAGCTGCAGGGTTCTCAGACCTACCCAAGATGGGTAGAAATTTGCCAACTCCAGATACCTCAGAGGCAATTGTGGGATAGAACAGACAAGACTAGCTTCCACTTACAGATGCTCAACAGTCTATAGGAACATCTGGCAACTATCTGAGCCAGATAGTTCTTCTACGGTAGCATGTGAGTTGTATAGCCTGACGGTTAATATTCAAATGGGTGTCCCATGTGAAAGTGCTACCCTGGTATAAAGACACTCTCAAATGCAGAAGTGGCCCCCTTCGCTCTCTTGAGTGATCTATTCACTCTCCACTAGAGAAAAGGCCTACTTGGAAAAGGCAGAGTACCCAGAACCAACAGTTTCCAAAATACTGAAGAAAGTCACAATCCAGTATTGTACCAATGGCCCTCTCCTCTACAAAGGTGAGGGGCCACAGGGAAGCCAGGCAGCCCTCAGAAGATGGTAGCAGCCATTTCTCCTGGGTCCTCTGGGAAAGGAGGAAGCTCTGACAGACATGAAAAGGAGCAAGTGGTTGGAAGCCAGAGGGATCTGTGCGCTCCCTGTTCCTGCTGCCCTGGCTTCTAGGAAGGCAGGAAAGCCCTGTACTCTGGAGGCAAGAAATCGCCTCTTAATTACCCTCCTTGAAGGGAGACCGAGCCTGCCAGCCCCTACATGGGGCTGAGTCACCACAGCTGGGAAATTGCACCAGGCAAGCTGGAGAGAGAGGAGCTCCGTGCTCTCCAGGGCCTCTGGGGTCCCCTGCAGTTGGCCTGACAGAGCTTGGCCCTGGGGAGATCATGGGAACTGGCATGGACTACAAGGAAAGTGTGAAGGTTATATTTAGGGCAGGGTGGCCATCTTGGGATACGGTTTCGAACCATCCTCAAAGGCCCCCAGAGAAGCCATCCCACCCCCAAACACTGACTCCTCCAGCAGTCAAGATTCTTCTTCGCAAGGACCCAGTTTCTTAAACAGTGTGTGGGGACCCCATGTAGAGCTGGAGCGGCTTAACTAACTGTGGGGTCATGAAAAAACTGGGCAAAGGCAAAAGTCTCACAACAGAACTCAAATGCGTAATGACCGGGAGGCGCTACTGGAGGCGCGCACTTGTGTTGCACGGAGCCACTTCACCGTAACTGCCTTGGTGCTGAACAACGCATGCGCTTTTCACCATGCATGCCTCTGTACCATCCACCACCCACAAACACTGCCTGAAACCCTTCAGCTTGACTGGAGACTACCATGTGTCGTAAATTGCAGGGCTTTGCGTCACACAGTTTTCTGCCCCTTTAGGAATATAAGAAATTCATTATGGAAAACAAAGACTTAGTATTTCTTTGCTATCATTTCCGGGTGTCTAATTATCAGATTAGTCTATCTTTAGAATTTGTTTTGCTAGAATGTTTGGTTTTTAAAATTGCAGTTTGAGTTGCTGACTTTAATTTAAAAAAAAAAAATCATGAAATTGGAAATTTGGTTTGAGATTGGGATAGAATTTCCAACCAGTTTGGAGACAGTCCCAAATCGACTTCCACCATTTTACACTACATATTTACACATAAAGGAACTCTCAACACTGGCAATTATAAAATCAATACATCAATCGACCCTGAGAAACGCTAAGGATGTTCTATGTCCTCGGTATCAATATTCATCCAACACTCAACATTTTGGGGCAAAAATAAACAGAAACATTCATCTTGTTAGCATACAGATGCACTTTGTCTTTAAAAAATAGTACTTCTTTCCTGTGTGCTGAGTTCCATCTGTCCTAGCCTCCAGCCACTGTTGCCTGAGAAAAATCTTAGGTACTCCCAGTTGATTTATTCTAAATAGACAAATAGCTTTCTAAATTTTGACTATCCAGTGTTAAGGTACTTGAAAGTATAATTGTTCTCTCATATTACTTCTGAAGATGACAAAAGGAGTCCCATTAGAAATGTTTTTCAAATACATTAGCAAGGCAATCAGAATATAGGTTTCCGAGTGTTCCCAGAATTGGGATAATATAAAAGTATATGTATACCAAAGAACTGATTAAAAATAAATTTGCTTTAATATGAATCAATGTTGATTCATAGACCTATCTTATGTATCTATATACCCCAATTAATGTAAAAATGTCTAAAGCAAAAGTAGAAAGAGAGGAAGGGTTAAGCCTTTCTCCAGGCTGGACTGTAGGCAGCCCTGTATATCAGTCACAGGACTGATGTGGAGTGGAGTAAGAGGCCCTCTCAGCGGAGCCTGTGCTGATGACTCCAGCAGTGGTCTGGCTACCGCCATTTTAGTAATGACACCGCAGTCATCTTCAGACATTTAACCACTCTCCTATCCTAGCTAGATATCAGTCTTCTATCTTAGGTGAACAGAGTGGGGAAAGGTGTTTATTTTCCATCAGGGCTTCTCCTATCCATGGCAAACTTCTCTTTTCTACCCATGGCCCAGGCAGAGACCAAGAGGTGAAGGTACCAGGCCTGGCCAACAAACCTAGGCAAAGGCCACACAAAGGGAACCTGTTCTCTCTGGAGACACTGGTTCCCCTGTGTGCGGTAGCATGCCATCAGCTGCTCTGCGAGTTACCTAGCAAGATACAACTCTACTCAGCAGGCCTCTCACTGACTCTTGGATCCTACTGCCAGCAGGAGGAAGTGCTAGCATCCTTAACAGAAGCCTGAGAGCAGGTTAATATATTCATAACAATAATATTGTGGTAGCAACACAATGGTACTCCAGAAACCCATGCACATATATTTTGGATGGACTGCAATTTGTTTCTCCCTACTAGTGTGAAAAGCAGAGGTCAGTCTGGATTCCCCTGAGTTAACTTTCTGTCCCTTGGCTCTGTAGTACCCCCAGATGGGCTGAGGTCCTCACCACCCAGCAGGCAGTTTCTTGGGCAGGCAATGGATAGTGATGGCCATTTAAAGGGAAGAGACATGAAGTCAGAATGTAGGAGGACAGAAAACAGTCAGTTGAGAGAGGTGAGGATGGGGGAGAAACGCTTCCTCCCTTTCCTTTAAATGTGATGCGGGACTTTTCAGGAAATTAAACACCGAAGCTATTAGCATGAGATAGGAAACAGATGAGGTTGAGACATTGCAGTCCTACAGCAGATTCCCCAGGCGGGCAGAGCAGGGCATGTGTAAGCAATCACAGCCGTATTTCTGGAAAAGACCTTTTATGTTTTTAATACTTAACACTTCATAACAGGGACTAATAGGCAGGATAAAAAGAAGGCAGCTCAAAAGGCAACTTGGGGTATGAGTGGTTTTCCAGACAACAGAATTGGGGGGAGAAGGCATCTCTTGAGCTTCGATCCCTAGTCCCTCCTTCTGCCTCCCACCCAACTTTACCTACTAGAGCTGCCAGAGGTCGGGCAATAGGATGGCATGAGAAAAAGACCAGCAGACCAAAGAGGCTGGAGCCACCCTTCACTTCCTATACGTGAGGGCCCCACAGTCCCGGGGTACCAGCAAAAGAAACAGTTCTTTGCAGAGGGCGTAGCTGAGTGTCACATGGTCAGGAGCTGTGGCCACCACTGGAGGGGTCCCTCTAAAGGAAGCACCCTCCCCCCCCAGCTGTAGCCTAGTTCCCAGCTTCCTGTCAGAGGCATCCTGCTTCCTGCTCCCTCAGTACATTGTCATTTGGGAGTGGCTTTATAATATTTACACACCTGCCTATAGGACAGGAAACTGTTACAAAGATGACCCAGAGGATTCCAGAATGGATAATCATGCGGTTTTTTTAATGGTCAGGGACACTTCATAGGCAGAGGGATTCTAAGCATCTACCCACGGGGCAGTATAACCTGGGTTAATGTCTTGGTGTTCACACCCATACATCAGGGAAGACGGACGGTTAGTGTCGTTCAGTTGGCGCTCTCCTGTCTTTGAAGGGTGGGGTTTGTGATGGGAGAACTGTTAAGATTTAGATATGTAAATGGAACACTTATGATCCCTTTGGCCAGTTCCATGCCCAGCCACACTTTTACACACCCGAGGTCCTCAGCACAGGACAATGGAGGCTCACCTTTCTGTCATTCATGTCGTCCCCTGGACTGTCATATTCACCCTGGAGGGAAAAGGGGACACCAGATAAAGCCAGTGGAATCATCAAGAACAGATGCTAAATGAGAAAGGACTTCCTTTCATTCATTTTTCTTCTTTCTTTTCTAATGTCATCTCTTTCATTTCTATTTAAGGAAAATCAGAAACATGGCATGGTCAGGAGCCAGTGTTTGATTTCTTAATCATCACCTTGTAGTGTTTAATTAGGATAGCTTTTCACACAAAATGACCCCCTCCCATGCTTTACAGATGAGCCCAGGTTACCACTCTCAGTCCATGCAATGGCAGGGTCTATGCCTATAAATGGGTTAACATATGAGATCAAATTCACCCCATGCCGTGACACCCTATGCGTACAGCTGTCAGGAATTAGCTTTACGTACTCCACAGCAAAGATGTCAGAAGTGGGAAGGCTCCCACCTAAGAAAGTTGTGTTGGTCAGATTCATGTGGCTACTTTGCATGACAGGTGTAGACGGTGGTGAAGCCAAGAGGTATTTAGTTGAAGGGATGCTTAAGCTCTTCACAAGTTGTCTTGAAATATTACTGCATTGCATCTTGGGAAGACCATTACTCCCAGCCAAGGGAACAATACAGAAACCAACTTCCAAGTTGTGTATCACCCACACCACCGAGGTTTCTTCCATGGCTATCCACCTGCCTTCACTGACAACCCAGCCATGTGTACTTTTAATCAACTGTACACTACATCTGTATTTTCACAGTTTTGCCAAAAACAAAGACAAGGTGTCAAGGGAAGCTCAGACAAAAACCAATGCATGCTTCTTGTGAGCTGGGAAAAGGACTGGAAAGACAGCTTGAGACCTTTGGCAAAAATGAACAAGGTGCTATCCTCAGCAATGAGAAGTTCCAGGGTTGGCAAAGGTGTTTGAATCTCAGGATTCACTCCTGCCTTCTTTGGCCAAATGTTCATCCACCCCAAGGCTGGTGGCTCCAACTCTCAGAAGATTAGAGAGAGCACACTGATGAAACAATGCTCGCAGGAGTCATGGCGCACTCTGTAACCCTGGCTCCCAAAGCTGAGGTAAGAGGACGTGAGTTGAGGCAAGCCTGGGTCACAGAATGAGGGGATCGAGAACGCAGGCACCGAGAAGAGAAAGAAAGAAGGGAGGGAGGGAGGGAAGAAAGGAGGAGAGGGAGCAGAGGGAAAAAAGGGAAAGCAAGGAGTGGGGGGGGGGGGATGAAGAGTACTTACGTCATGAAGCGGGTAGGCAGCCTCATAGATATTGTTTGCTATTAGAGAGTTAATGCCTGCAATGTAAAGAAGAACAGTAACTCCGAAGCACAGCCCTCTCAACCCGCATTTTAATCAATAGTAACCCCCCCCCCCCCCGTGCCTCCTCTGTGGGCTGGGAACCACTGCATTCTCTGCTCTGTCCCTCCACTCAACATCTCGTCCTCAAGCTTTAGTTCTTAGTAGAAGGGCAATGGTGTCTGCTTCTCAAACACCAGTGATGTTTTCATATTCAGTATGCTGTGAGAACCTTCACGCTGCTCTGATCCTATTCTGACTCCAGCCTGGTAAACTCTCCACACTGTATGGCCACACACATTGCTTCGGATCTTCTATGTACCGTGTCAGCATAGATGAGTTCTGAAGGATGACTTCAGCCATGATAAATTAATGTAGGCATCAATGTCCTGCCTTACCTTCCTATATCTTTACAGGACTTCTTCATTCCGGTGATTGTCCTGCCTTCCTAAACTGCAACAGCCCCAGGGTCTGAGATTCCAGCACAGTACTACTCAAAATAAGGTATGAGGAACCTCTGACTCTTCCACAGCTCGCAGACTGCAGAGTGCTCATTGGTGCTGAGGTTGAGAGCATCTTGCAGGGTCACTAGCAATATTTGCCCCTTACTCTTACTCTCCCACAGGTACAGGAAGGGGTCTTGTGGCATATCATGACGCCATCACCTCAGCTGATGGAATATATATGATGCCTATGACTTCTTTTGCTCTATATTTTTCTGTTTTCACTCTAATACAATAAAACCTGCTCAATAAAAATCACCTACATAAAATCTCTTTAGTGCCCCCAATAACGTTTTTATTATTTCTTTTATTTTTGAGATCATAACATAATTAGATCATTTCCCCTTTCTTGTCTACAAACCTTTCAATATGCCCCTCTTTGCTCTTTCAAATTTGTGGCCTCCTTATTCATTGGTGTTTACACGCATATATGTACATGTATATACATATATATCCCTAAATATAACCTGCATGGTCTGTATAATGTTAGTTATAAGCATGTGTTCAGGACTGACCATTGGTATTGGATAATCAATTGGTGTGCTCTTCCCTGGTGAAGACTGGCTCATGCCCCTGGATTCCTGAGCTGCCTGGAGTTCTTTGTGCAGGGTTGAGGCCTCATGAGCTCTCCCCCATCCACTTTGCATGTCTAGTGCTATAGTCTTTGCTCTGCTCATGTTTAGGTGGTCATGTTGGTGAGACTTTATAGATGTCTGTTCTGGCACTACTAGGAGACACAGTGTCATAATAAACTCCAGGGCAAAAATGCCCTGAGATTTAAAAAAAAAAAATCAAAAAATGGGAGTCTCACAGGGATATTCACTGTTTAGTCCTAGAAGTCCTCCTCCATGCCACTTGCCCATAGCAACGTCTAGTGAGGAAACGCTGAGTGGACAGATACTGTTGGCTCTCTAACTGCAACCCTGACAACAGAGAGCGTCTGCTCACAGAACAGAATGACAGTTATTTCCTTTTTCTGTCTTGGTTTTATTAAGAGGCTATAAAGTAGTCTGCATGTTCTTCATCAGGTTGGGCTATCCTAGGTCACCAACCTGTACATTCTGCGTCAGATTGAGCTATCCTGAGTCACCAGCTTCCTGGTAGAAGGAATTGTCTCTCACCAACTTAGAGTTCTAAGATTATGCATACCAGGATCCACATTCAATCCCAAAGAGGAAGTTCCTGGGGCCCAGTAGTTTCCCGTGGTCGTGCACATACTCTCATGCCTGAACTGTTCTTTGCAGAGAGACAGTGGACAGTAAGACAAAGTCATGGAGTTCTGAGGAAAACAGCGCACAGCACTGACACTCAGTAGGCTGTGTTGTCAGTGGCCCTGCATCCACAATGAGGCTGGGACACAGCTCTAGGCATCAACTCATTAAAACTCACCACTTCCTACCTCATATGCCCAGCCACACCCACACATTAAAACACTGAAGAGGATATCAAAACAATCCTCTCTTCCCTAACAGTTCCCAATTCTCAAACCTTGCTAAGATTCAGCAAGGTTCTAGCATGCCACATACGCCGTGCCCACCGGTCCCCTTTGGTGCTCGGTAGACATGGCCCCCAGGAATTTGAAAGCTGCGTGGGCACAGATGTGCCTTCAAGAGCTAGCAACCCTCTTCTAGTTTTAAGTTTCTTCTTTGGGGTTAACATAAAACATGAGAAATAGCTTTTGGGGATGGGGAGGGGCTGAGAAGGCCATGCAGGTGGGGGAGGGGTGCCGGGGTGGACAAGCTACACATTCATTTTAACTCAGAAGACTACAGTTTCAGTCAGAGCATCATTAATCAGAGCCCTAACCACAGCAATCTGAAACAACCCCACAGTAATCAAAGGGAGGAGAACCAAGCTGGGGCCGCAGGGGTGGGGGTGGGGGTGGGGGTTTCAAGCTATGAAAGTAATGTTGACATGGGCAGAAGCGGAAGCGTCACAGGCTGGTAAGGTCCCCAACATGACCACATCCCAAGAATTACCTCACTCACACCCCACTGTTACCATGGCAGCTGTAAAACCACCAAAGACAGTCCCAACACTCCATGGGGGATAAAAATACAACAAACAGGTGTTTCACCCTCTTGGCTGAAGCATCAGACTGATGATCTCTAGCTCAACTGGAATGTCCTCGAAAGATCTCCGTTCACTGGGCTATACGCTGTACGCCTGCTTCCATCTCAAACCTATACACAGCTCCACCTTCAACAGGCAGTGCATCCCCTCCAGGACACAGGCTGCCTTTTGTTCTGTGTCCTCCACCACAGCCTTCGATGGACATGAGTCAGAGGGGATGGTCTGTTTCTGCTGTGCCTCTCAACACCCTTGGTTCACTGTCCTGACACCCAAAGGGGTGACATTTGAGAAGCCATGAGTCCTTAGCTGTACATGCCCAGTATCTCTTCTAGATGTTCAAGTGCCCCACCCCCACCAACACACACACACACACACACACACACACACACACACCCTCCTCCTCACTGCCTTGTTTGGCAAGCTACCCTGATGAGGAAACTTGAGACTCAGGTTGATTAGTCTGCCTTCTAAAACAGGAAGTCCAGGCAAATGGTCTTTTGCCTTGGAGCAAAGACTCCAGGTTATGAAATCTGAGTTATCCTGACTCAGATACCCAAGGCTCCCAATAGATGTCACTGAATGTTTCTCTGTCACCTATAGCTGTGCACCTCCCACGGGACACCTAGGTGGTAACCATGGTGATCCCAATCAGTGTGGTTGCTGGGGGGAGGGGAGGGGAGGGGAGGGGACAGGAGGGAGGGAGAGGACCTGAAAGGCAACTTCTCCACCACAGCTAGCTACCCTACCAAGCTGGGCGTGCACAGGCCTCTCCTTTCACCCCCAGACTCCAGAAACCAAGACTCTACCCCAAACAAGCATGGAAATCAGTTTGAAAAGAAAAGAAAATAATCAAACGTTTTTTCAAAAAGAAAAGGAATCCCTGCTTTGAAAATTTTGGATTTTTTTTCCCCTTCCTTTTCAACAACAACAACAAAAAAATGGGCTAATTGGTTCCATCATGTGCCATTCATGTGGCCACAGTGGCAAGGCTTTCTTCCTCGGGACCACATAGATGCTCTTCCCGCACTGGATTAGGCACAGTGGGGGGAGGGGAGAGGAGAGAGGGAGGGAGGGAAAGAGAGTGCGCGCGTGCACACAAACGCGAGAATGAGCATAACAACAAACTTTTGTCTTCTTCCTCCCAGAATGAAAGAAGGCCATGGAGCGGCAGAGAGCTGCAAGCATATTTCCCTTCATTTCCCTCCAGTCCCCAAAGAAAAGCAAAGCCTCAACTCAAAAGCAGCATAGACTCTGGGGTCCTGCAGAAGCTGACCCCTAAAGTCATTGGCCCTGTCTCCCTTTCACAACACCAGCAACTGCACACCTGTTGCTTACAACTCTAAGCCCCCAAAGGTAAAGGCTCTGGTTCCTTGTTACTCAGCATAGACCACACTTTAAACAGCCTGGGAGACTGGCCCGGCATCACTGCCCCTCCGTATCCAGGAGCATCTGAGCTAAAGACCACAACCAGAATGGACTCGGGCTCCTGCCTTGGGTAACTGGAGCATGCGCATTCAAACCCCGAGCCTTGCCTTCGGTTCTGCGGACACAGGCGAGAATGAAGTGCAGGACTTTATGGTCCGCCACCCAGAGACAGTCTCATTAAAGCTACAAATGCTGCTGGGTGGCAGGGAGCACAGCTCTGCTCCCTGCAGGCCAAACTCAAGGGAAACTTTCATCCTTTGGGACAGGTACTTAGGAGAGATGGTGCCCTCCTCCCGAAAGCCCATTTGGTTTTGATTCGCTCCACAACAGGGCCTGCTCGGCCCAGTCTTCTGCTTTCATCCCTGCGCTCCAGCCGGACATAAATCTAAAGCAGAGCCCCCAGACGGCACATTTAACAGAGACTATATTTACCCATCACCAAATTGTCTTGACGTGCGCTTAATTACTTAAACGTCTTTAATCCCGAGCCTTTTCTTCTAACAAAATAGAAACCAGTTCAGCTGGATGAACGATAAACCAGATGTTTACAGCACACACCACGGTCTGGCTCCGGTCAAAATAATTAAGACATCGTCTCCTGAGTGGGAGGGGAGATGCCCAAAGCGTACATTTGTTTCAATGCTCTGACACCAAAATGTCCATGAAAATGTACCCCTATTAATCTGTAATTTTCTATCCATGGAAAGGTAATAATAACTTCCATATGAAGGAGAAAGAAAGGTGTTTGTCCCGTGATATGGTCAAGAAGGCTAGGGTTTCTCGCCAAGGATAAGGTCACTTTAAAGTTCCTGCGTGATGGAAGACACAGCCAGGGCCCTGGCAGCTGACCCTGGGAAAGGTGACAGTGATTAAGGAGGCATGGCGGGGCTCGACCAAGTGTGTGATCGCTCACATGCTTCTCCCACTAGGCGGGATCTAACTTGTAAATACTGTTCATCTCTGAAGAGTGTGTGCATTAGCCATAATCTCTCACTCGCAGGGGTGAGGCTCAGGAGCAGCTGAGATGCTCCCTCCTCCAGGGCTTATGGGAGAACCCTGGGAAGTTAATGGGCAGGGGCAGGAGAGAAGGTTTAATGGAGCGAGCCTGAGGACGTCTGATGCCCTCTTCTGGCCTCTGTGGACACCAGCTCTCACTTACTTAAGGTCACATATGCTCAGTTTGCCTTTTTACACTAGCATCAACTCCCTCCAAAGAGAGAGTCAAAGGGAACCAGAGGGAACTGGCTGTAGTAGCTAGAACATTGCGGGATTCATTTCTATATGTTAGTATGATACAGCTTGGAAAATAACAAGAAGGCGGCTCTTTAGAGGCACGCTTGGCTATCCTAGAGTACTTCTGGAAACCAAGAGGCAAGCCTTCTGCGATGTTCTACACAGTCTTAGATGTCATTAGGTCACGGAGCCTGGAACAGCCCACCAGACTACACCTTTATTCTTCTCTTTTTCACTAGCTGACTTTAGAGATCCTAGGAATCACCTGGGTGGATTATTGACACTGCACATCCTAAGACCTTGTCCCTACAGATTTTAGTGCACCGGCTTTTTCAATGAGTTGAAACTAGGAAAGTGGGTGGTTCCAATGCCACGTACATGCAGCCATTCCTGGTCAACATATCCTGAGGTCGAGTTGCAAAAGGCTAATCTAGAAGGACAAACTTCTTCCAACTATCTTCACACCGACTGGAATCCTCCCAGTTGGCATGTCCCATCTCCTGTCCACTCCTACCCTCTCTGAGGTCTGCAGGTCCCAACAATTGCTCTGAATCCTTTGTGTGCTTAAAGAATGGCTAGTTCCTCTTTGGGCCTCATTGTCTTGTATGTAAAGGAGACCACACTGCTCCTTTGAATCATGGGTTCTAGTAGGAGTCAGAGCTGGAAGGGTTCAGCAACATGACAATTTTTTCATTTTTCTGATGGGGCAAAAACAGGCTAGGGAAGGGATGTAACTTGGTTCATCGCAGAGCTGGGAGGCACCCACTATTCCACCCATGCCAGACAGGTGTGTGCCTACTGTCTAGCTCCCCTTCTCAATATACCTCTGCCCTTCCCACTCTAGACAGAGTAGACTGGCATAGTCTGTGGTTTCCTCCTGCATCCCATCCCTCAGAGAGATGGAGGGAAGGACTTATGCTCCCAGCCTTCTGTTCAGTCACCTGCACAAGGAGAGCCCTCTACCCTCCTTCCATGACCCACAGGGCTTCCATCTACTTATGGATCTAAAAAGGTCGATAACTTTGCTACTATGAGTTTCAGGTTGCTGCATCCTTCCTGACACTTCTCAATATCTGCCCTGGGCTTCTGCGAATGGTGGTTAAATGCCCACCCTGGATTCTCCTGAGTGTGTCACTTCTGCTGCAAGGATGCTGGCTGACTCCCTGAAATCAGGGACCTTTCTAGGGCAGCCCCACCCTAACTCATCTCCCTCTTCTCTGGCAGTCCCTCAGGAAGTCCCTCTCTGTGTATCTCATGTAAGACACTCCCATCTTCAGTGCCTTTCCTCTAAATGCACGTGGCCACATGATATATTGTCCAGTTTATGTATTGGCTTATTTCTATCTCTCTTCACTAAAATGTCAACTCCCCTGAAAGAGGAATTTGTTTCTGTTTAATTCACCACTATATTATCCAGCTCTGGAATTTGAATAGCACAGAGAAGGTGCTCAAGTAGTTTCTGAATGAATAAAAGGGTCAGTCTTCTAAGACCTCTGGGAAACCCTTCCTGATAACTTCTACTGACAATTGGTTGACTTACTGAAAACTGAGAAGACCTTCTAACTCTGGCCCTAAATTACCCACTGTGTACTAGTCAGTAATTATCTGTGAAATTAGATAACACTGGTTAGACTTGCACCTTATAGTGATGCTTCAAATGGACCAAAAGAGCTAAAGATTAAAAAAAAATGCTTTGAAAAATATCCAAATAAACGCTTGAATTTTGGCTGCAATAAATGCCTTATTTGTTCAGAGATCTCCTACCTGCTTAGTTCCCACCACAGAACACCCAGAAGCAAGGAAAACTATCTATAAACAGCTAATGCAGAGCTCATAAAATCTACTCCCCCTGATGATGTGTGCATTCTCCACAGCAGGATCCTGGCAGCGACCCCTCCTTCAATTTCTCTTTTCCAGAATTTTAAGGCACTTGTTTGTCTGTCTCCCAAATGGCACAGGAAAACAGAAACAGCACAGTCTGAGGAAGGAGGTCACCAGGTCAAGAGGTCAAGAAATGAAGGTAATGAGCTCAGTGATAATCCACAGGGAAACACACTCCCTCCCTCCCTCCCTCCCTCTCTCTCTCTCTCTGTCTCTCTCTGTCTCTCTCTCTCTCTCTGTCTCTATCTCTCTCTCTCACACACACTTTCTCTCTCACACATGCATTGTCTGTCTCTCTGTCTCTCTCCCTCTCTCTCTTTCTCTCTCACACAGACATTCTCCCTCTCTGTTTCTGTCTGTCTGTCTCTCTCTCTTTCACACACATACACACATATTGTCTCTGTCTGTCTTCCTGTCTCACATACATTCTCTCTCACCCATACACATTTTCTCTCTCACTCTCTCACTCTCTCTCTTACACACACACACACACACACACACTTTCCTTCCTTAGTGGTTATCCAGAAAAGCACACCCATGGAGTCATCTGGAGAATGCCTGTAGATCACGTGGCCACGTGACCTGAACACTCCCCATTCACTCATCTGATCACAGAAATCTAGCACAGAAATCTAGCCCAACCACGGTTAGCAAAGAAAGAAAGCAAGATCTGCGTAATCGGTTTGGGAAAGATTTCTACCCAAAGGATGCGGCCACAGGCAAGGATAGCCACAAGACTGAGCACAATCCCCTTTCCCTTTGCTTGGGATTAAGTTTCATTAAGTTTTGGCTACAACTGCAGAAACCCCAGAGCCTTATGGTTGGGTATACTCTATCTTTCCCTCCTAGTTTTGACATTAAATTTTAATTTGTGTGTCCTCCTGGTTCTTATTTTTTTTCAATTTATTACTTATATTAGGCTTGTTTCATTGTTTTCCTTGTAAGCCACTCGAGAAATGTTTGTGAAACAAGGCAGAAGTATAAATAAATCTGTACAGGAGGATTATGTATAGGCAGATGCTTTACAAAAGCCAGCATCGATAAAAACGTATTGTCTATAAAAAAAAAAAAAGTGATGACTGAGCGGGGATGGGGGTGGAGATGGGGGTGGCGACTGAGCTGCAGTTATCCTCACTGCCACACCCACTTTCTAAGGTTCCAGTTAAGCACAGTGAGAAAGAGACTAAGGTATTGTACCGGGGTCATGAGTATAATGACCGTCAGGAAGGCCAGATTCAAACCCAAGGATCTGGGTCAGGGTAGGGGTTGTCTACAGTGCCAAACACAATCCCATTCTTTTTCTCTCCCACTTATGAGATAGCAGGTACTCTGAAGAAATGCCTGTCACTTATACCCACGTGTGCTTCACCTCTAATAAACTGGATAGGTAGGCAAGAAAATCTCAATACATCGCCTGGGCTCAAAGATCTGGATCACCTCAGAGTCTCACAGTGTTACCTCCTTCCTCCCTGATCCTATTGTGTTCTTCGTTGTTTTTGATCTGCCAAGGTCAACTTATAAGTTGTTCGAAGAGCTCCAACGGCTTCATTTTGGCCAGGCAGAAGTCAAATCGCTAGGGATAGCCTTCCAAGTCTGCTGAGAAGCAGAGTTCGAGCATCCCCTCTCACCAAGGGAGGGCAGCAGTAGCAGCTACGTTGCAGTTAACTGGCTCTGCAGACTCCTCCTCCAGACTCTGCCCCTGGTCCACAGCTCTTCAAAGGTAGTAGGAATAGCATCAGAGCAAGGGTAGCTAGCTTCTAGATCCACTTATAACAACTTCAACTCAACACGTGGCCTTGGGCAAGTCTCCAATGGTCCTTGTGCCATCTGTAGTTGATGATAATTCCCAGCACACCACTGTCTCCAGGAACCACAAGCCTGATGCTGGATAATTTCTGTTGATACTAAGAAGCAGATATGGAAGGTAATTGCTTCCTGCTTGGTGCTCTTTTATCATTGTGTATGTGATTATACCCAGCACCTGCTGCATTATCTCCTAATTATCTATTTACACATCTGACTGGGTGACTACACTGCAGGCCCCCTCAATGGCTGACAGAAGGTCAGTTCATCTTGGCATTCCTCAGCCCCTGTAGCATCATCTGACACATATCAGGTACTTGAAATAGATGCTTTTAAATGTCTAAGAAGAAAGTCAGATTTTGAACACTACTGGCCAACAACAAAATCCTAAAGATGTTTGACTTTAAGACAACACACACACTAAATACTAAAAGGAGAAAGAAAACAGAACCTGTTCAAGCAGCCAGCTTCCCGTGACCTTCCAATAATCCTGGGGATTATCCTTTCCCAAAGCTCCAGCTCTCAAGGACTTTCCAGTTTACAAAGCAAACTCACAGTTGCCTGTTTAATCTTTACAAAAACTCTGAAAGATACGCTTATGATCTCCATCCCACACAAAGGAAACTGGGTTGTAGAAAGGTTAAGTCACTGTCTGTGAACACAGTCAGAAACTCACCAGTGATTTCTACGGAACTAATAGGCTTGGCATTTTTAAAATTAGTTCATTAGATAAAGTCAACTGAGTAGAATGTGCAAAGCAGAAAGCTAGGTGCATAGCTGCATAGGTGCATAGCTACATAGGGGCATAGGTGCATAGCTGCATAGGTGCATAGCTGCATAGGTGCATAGCTGCATAGGTGCATAGCTGCATAAGTGCATAGCTGCATAGGTGCATAGCTACATAAGTGCATAGGTGCATAGCTGCATAGTTGCATAGGGGCATAGGTGCTGAACCGGCTGGTTTTGTGTGTCAACTTGACACAGGCTGGACTTATCACAGAGAAAGGAGCTTCAGTTGGGGAACTGCTTCCATGAGATCCAACTGTGGAGCATTTTCTCAATTAGTGATCAAGGGGGAGGGCCCTTTGTGTGTGGTGCCATCCCTGGGCTGGTATTGTTGGGTTCTATAAGAAAGCAAGCTGAGCAAGCCAGGGGAAGCAAGCCAGTAAGTAACATCCCTCCATGGCCTCTGCATCAGCTCCTGCTTTCTGACCTGCTTGAGTTCTAGTCCTAACTTCCTTTGGTGATGAACAACAGTGTGGAAGTGTGAGCTGAATAAACCCTTTCCTCCCCAACTTGCTTCTTGGTCACAATGTTTGTGCAGGAATAGAAACCCTGACTAAGACAGGTGCATAGGTGCATAGGGGCATAGGGGCATAAATGATGGTTTAAGCACATATCCGGGGCTCACTGTCGGTGAGTCAAAGCCATGAGTACAGAGATTAAGCAAGAGAAGGACTGAGGTTAGTGGAAGCTCCAAAGAGCATTATGGGAGAATCAGTGGACCAGACTTGATCTGGGAATATGCAATGATAAAACTGAGGCTGTCGCAGCTCATATGTCCACCTCTGCCACTTTGGGCATCTCGGAATAACGCATTAGCACCAAACTGTCTGCCTTAATGTGTATGTTCTGAAATGTTGGGGCTTTGCTCCAAAGGAACAGAAATCGTCATATCTGGAAAATATTCCACAAGGTGAGTGAATCCCACCAGTCACAGTGAAGAGAATGTTGGCTTTAAGAGGACATTGCTATCGGACTAAAAGCAGCCTGGGCAGGAGGAGGGAAACTGAGGCAGGAGGTCAAGATAGGAACCTCGGGACAGAAACTGAAGCAGAGTCCAGTCTTTCAGTAGTCATTCACCCTCTCTTGGGGAGAAAGAAGTTTCTTCATTCATAGAATGAGTTAGAGTCCCATTAAAGACAGCTAAGATACTTTTCTTCCTGAAAACAGTAAATGAAAATTGGCTGTGGTCACTTAAAGCTACTGTGTACTCCTTAGTTTTGCCGACTCGGCACAAGCTAGAGTCACCTGGGAAGAGGGAGCCTCAATTTCGGAGCTGCCTCCGTTAGATTGGCCTGTGGGCACATCTGTGAGGCATTTTCTTAATTGCCTATTGATGTAGGAGGACTGACTCTGTGGCCAGTGTCATCCCCGGGCAGGCAAACCTAGGAATATAAAGCAAGTAGCTGAATAAGCCGCATGGAGCTAACCGTGAGCAAGGTTCTTTCACGGAGTCTGCTTCAGTTCAGGCCCCAAGTTCCGGCCCCTGCCTTGACCTTCCACCCCAGGTTCCTTCTTCCTGCCCAAGTTGCTTTGGGTCATGGTGTTTGACACAGCAGTCAAAGGCAAGCTAGAACAAGAGAGTTGCAGCATAATGGTAGGGATAGAGCGAAAGATGCAGTTAGAACTGGAAAGGCGAGGACCACCTTCAACCATGGTGAGCTGGAGGTCTGGGGGAAGTTTCTACGGCCTGGGAGCATCCTGGACAAGAGGTGAGGTGGGCGCCTCTGCTCCAGGGCCCAGAATGGCTGCTTTGCCTAAGTTGAAGCAACCCTTGCTTGTGGAGCACGGGTCTGCTGCTCTCCCTGTTGCCCACCAAGGAAGGCGTTGACAGGGCTGCGCCCGGCCCCTCACCACCTCACGGATCACCACGTGGGAGGGCTGCTTACCCATCGTGTTGTTGGCTCGAGAACAGGCCGTCCGCTTCAGAATCTCATGTACCTAAAAGGGAAGGACCGCAGAGCTATGAATGCCGGGACCATGTGCGTCACCACCCTGTGAGGCAGGCTGTCTGGGACAGAGGCACAGGCCTCATTGGGAGGAAGGGGGCGCCAAGCATGTGCGGAGCGCATGGCCGCCTTGTCAAACCCATTCAAGCTTCAGTGTTTTGAGGAAGCAAAGAATTTAACCCCTCATCCCACCCCACCCTGAGAAATGAATCAATAAAAGACTATAAATTGGCTGCAGTGACAGAAGGAAAGGAAAACAGAGGCAGCCTGTGATACACAGCCCTCTTGAGGGCCCTGGAGGAAGTGTCTGGGTCTGCCGCCCTCCCATGTGTGGGAGCCTCAGAGAAGGCTCACAGTTCCGGTTCCCTTCTCTCCCTCAGAGAAGGGGCCTCCTCCATCAGTCAGAGGCGCACCTAACTCGGAGAGCCAGAAGGAATGCTGGGAAATCACAGGGCATGCAGTCAGATGGCGAGGGGCCTGAACCCACATCAGAAGATCTGTTCCTCTGCTAGCAGCGCCCTGTCAGAGGCCTAGGAAAGTTCTGGAAGGCAGTGGACGTGCCAATGCTTAGTGCGGACGAGGACAGCCTATCCTGGCACTCTCGGTAGCTCACAATGTTCCTGAGTTCTCACCCTGCCTGATCACAACCTCTTCCTTCCACAGCAGAAGCGGGCACTGTGGGGGTCACCTGCTCTGTTGCAGCTCAAAGTCTCACAAATCTAAAAGATCTAGACAACGCTTGATTACTTTGAAGACTACCTCTCACGTGGAGTGGTACTCTTCAGAGAGACTGAGGTGTGTATGGCTCAGTGATGGCCATCTAATGACGTCCTCGTGGGTCTCAAGCCTCAGCCAGACTAAACTAGGATATCGTACCCAAAAGAAGGGAACAAATGACGGAGCCAGCGAAGAAGAAGTCACAGAAAACAGTCACAGACGTGTGCAGTGAGACACCAGGCAAAAGGTGGAAGGATGAAACCCAAGGATCTCTTTTGCCCTTCTCATATTTTGGGGTACACTAGGGAAAAGGCAGAGACTAGGGAAGAAACACTTCTAGAAGGAGGGATCAGTGAGGGATGTGCTTCAACGCCATTATTCACACTCCTATATTCCTGCCGCAGACCTAGAGGGAGTGGCAAATAAATAGTTTCCAGCAGAATGGGGCTCAAGCGTTTAATTCTGCTTCTAATACAGCAGTAATTCAATTACAATAATAATTAGGAACAGCATTTATATGCCTTGTATTATTTTACAAGCACTTTGCAATGATCGGTTAATCTCCACACCCTATAACGACCCCCTCCGTGTAGGAGCCAAGTCATGTTGGGAATTAATTGACTTATAATAGCATCAAAGAAAACAGGAAGTTTACACCCTTTTCCATAAGAAGGGAAAAGAAATCATATGGCCATTTTAAAAAAATCCTTCCTAAAACATGCCATGAAGGGACCAGAGATGATTTTGCTGATGTTGACAACGCATGTTTGGTCTTGGTTTTGATTTTGACTTTTTTTATCTTGAAATCAAGAGTGAAGGTCATGTGTCTGTGTGTGTTGGAAATGCTTAGTGACTGTTCCCTGTCCCTTCTTACCTTCCTTGTCACCGGGTAGATGGGAAGTCCTGCTAAGTCTCTCTCCCATACTTATTCAGCACTAGAGGTGTAAGCTCATTCCTAAGGAATGTTACTTCTACGCTTCCCTCATGGGGATAAGTTCTAGACTGCTCTGGTCCCTCTGGCCTTCCTCTGCCAACAGGCTGTGTTCTCTAGAGTGGTAGAGAATAAACTGACAGGTAAATGAAGATGGCATGTGTGTGGAGATGGGGTCACGAGAACAGAAGCCACACACAGATTTGTATTAGAATCAAACTCCGATAAAATTAAATCTTTTGGTATAAAAGAAAAGAAAGATGAGGGAAGAAAGGAAGGAAGGAAGGAAGGAAGGAAGGAAGGAAGGAAGGAAGGAAGGAAGGAAGGAAAGAAGGAAGGAAGGAAGAAGGAAGGAAGGAAAGAAGGAAGGAAAGACGGGAGGAAGGACATACTAGCTACAGCTGCAGTCAGGAATGTTGGCTCTCTGTTTTATTATTGGGCGAGTTGTCTAATTAGCATTTCCTGTGAAATAAATTTACATGAGTTATTGCCATGGGGTTGAAGGAGAAAGCGTCCATAGAAAGGCACATTATCCCAGAAACCTGGACTGCTAGTAACCGTATTCAGACACTAACAATCCAGATGATTTTTTTCTAATGCAATACTTCTTATACCCTTGGGGATTTTTTTTTATCTGTAAGCCAAGGAGTTACCTTAACTGGTATCAAGCCCTACCATCTCTAACATCCCCTGATTCTATGATTCTAAGACAGATCTGCTTAGAGAGTTCATAAGTAGCTACATCCCCTCAAGCCTTAGCAAACAAGGAACTTGTTTGCTCTTTCTTACGCCACTGGGATGGGGAGGCTCTTGGATGCCTTACAGTTGCTAGGCAGCGCCAAGCAAATAATAATGAGAGATAGCAGGAAGGGAAAGGAAATGCCAAACATATACCTGACCACTCCCCAAACCCTTTACTAAGCCAGAACACCCGTTACTTACAATGCGGCTCCGGGTAGCATTGTCAAAGAAGGTGTCCTTTTCTTGGATGTTGTACCTAGAGGATCCAAGAAAGAAATGGTGAAGCCAACCCATTTCTCCACTGACACCACCGTCCCCACAGCCCAAGGCAAACCTTTGGGAAGCAGCATGGCAAACCATGAAAGTTTTCATACACTCAACACACACAGCATGAATGCTTGTTTTGAGCCAGGAATTCTGAAAACTATTTGTAGAAGTTGTTAATAATGAAAATAAATGAACAGAAGAAAAATGTCATAAAGAGATCCAGTACAAAGTTAGTCACCTTGAAGTTGATATGAAAGATTATCACGAAGGCACAGTTGGTGACCTCGAAAGCACTGAAAATTGTAATTATGAAAAGTCTGTAAATAAAAAGTTCGTGAGAAAATATGCCATGGTAAGTTTTCAAAATTAAAGCAGATGGGAAATACACCAATGCCTGGACAAAGACAGTGAAAATGGTGGGGGAGGGCTTTCTTGGGGTATCAGAATCATAACTGTTGGTCTTTCAAAATTCCATTTTGTATTCTCATTGTCATAACATCAGTAGATACCAAACTCAATTATGAAAGGCCTGTGAGTATTCATATATTGAACAACAAATAGCAACAGCAAAGCACTTGAAAGACAGTGAAATCTAGAGTTCAAGGGCAGCCTGGGTTATACAAGAACCTGTTCAAAACAAAAACACAAAGTCCCACAGCACCTATGGAGTGCTCCCACAGTCAGGAACCTTGCTGAGCACACAGATTGCTGGACCTTCTCCTTCCTCTTCAGTCAACATGCCACAGTGACTGATGCCAAATGAAGCACGACTCTGGGTAGACTGTGGCTTTTCGAGGACAAGGACAGAGATCAGACTTCTGACAGAGAAGAACAGAATTTTCTAGAAAAGAAACTGTCTATTCACTGGCCTTAAAGGATAGCAAAAGTGACACAAAGGGAAATGTGTGGGAGATAGCTGATCAGAGGCCAGCATCCTGGTGCATGAAAGCCTAGGGATTCGATGAAGCATGGAAGAAGACAGAGACAAAGAGAGCAGCGAGGTCACCAACTGTGGTCCCTGTGTGATACACTGCCAAGCAAGATGTGGACTAATGGCATGACTGTCATGGAGGTAACCAGTCACTCTCTCATTAGATTTCCCTGGTATTGTAAACCTATACAGAAGGTCACAGCTGGAAACACTAGAGGCCTTAGGGGCAACCTACTACTCTTTGTTTGCTAAGTAGACATATTGGCAAACGGCCTTGTAAATATTTGCACACAAGATCAAGGGCACTCGGTTTTGGTCAGAGAAGCTTCTTTTTACAGTAAGTGGAGGTTAATGTAGAAACTCTTAAGTGGTAAAAAGTATTGAGAACCAGTAGCTCTTAAGTGCTCAACCCTTACAAAATATCTTTAGCACCCACTCCACGGCTCAGAGAGAGAAGAGGAGGAAGAGGAGGGTTAGGGGAGTAGGAAGAGGAAGAAGCAGAAACCGTAGACTACAAGGAGGAGGAGGAAACAATATTAGAACTAGAGGAGGGGTAGGAGAAGTTGTCTTAAGGACATTACAGTCATTCACTGCACCCATGAAATCACAGTTACTGTAGTTACATTCACAAGATTGGGCCCTTCGACATTCCATCATAGATAGGGAAGAGGCTTTGGAAGCCTCACTCTTCCTGGGTAGCCATTAGCAGTTAGTAGACCCTGAAAAAAGGAGGACCATTTTCTTCAGTGGTGTAACTCCTGGTTAGTGCCCATACCCTGTCATATAAACCTTGACCCACAGTTGAGTCAACTCACTGGGTCACATAAAAAGAAGGAAGGAAGGAAGGAAGGAAGGAAGGAAGGAAGGAAGAAAGAAAGAAAGAAAGAAAGAAAGAAAGAAAGAAAGAAAGAAAGAAAGAAAGAAAGAAAGAAAGAAAGAAAGAAAGAAAGAAAGAAAGAAAGAAAGGAGAAAGAGGGGGAAGGAGGGGAGGGGAGGGAAGGGAAGGAGGGAGGGAGGAAGGAAGTGTCTTAGTTAGGGTTTTACTGCTGTGAACAGACACCATGACCAAGTTTTATAAAAAACAACATTTAATTGGGGCTGGCTTACAGGCTCAGAGGTTCAGTCCACTGTCATCAAGGCAGAAACATGGCAACATCCCGGCAGATATATGGTGCAGGAGGAGCTGAGAGTTCATTTTCCTCTGAAGGCTGCCAGTAGAAGACTGACTTCCAGGCAACTAGGGTGAGGGTCTTATAGCCCACACCCACAGTGACACACCCACTCCAACAAGGCCACACCGCCTAATAGGGTCATTCCCTGAACCAATTATATAAGAACCATCATAGGAAGGAAGAAAGAAAGAGAGGGGGGAGGGAGGGTGGGGGAGAAAGGGAGGGAGGAAGGGATAAAAGAAAAGAAAAGAAAAGAAAAGAAAAGAAATGAAAAGACATAGAAGTATGAAATAAACTTGCCCAGCCCAGCAGGAATGGGAGGAAGAGAAGATGGAGAAAAGAACAGCATATATGTTCACACTACCTGTGCATGGCGAACGGGAGCCATGCTGGGTCTTACTGTGTCACCTGTCTGTGAGAGCCGGGTTGGCCTGAAATCTGGTTTCCCCTTTGGAGCAGGAGGATAGTTATAAGGTGACAGCAAGAGATGTCACAGGACTTGCTGTGAAACTGCATATGCACCCTCATACAAGTGTTGTCAATCATGGGGATGAGGGTGAGAGGCATTCTCCAGTGAGCACAGAAACACTGCCCTAAAACTCACGACCTTTGCGTCCTCTTGGCCTCTGTGCCCCCTTTGCCTTAGTCCTTCGATCCCCATCACCCCAGAGCTCCTCACGCACGGTTTATGCTGCATCTTTCACTCCCCGCCTTCCCTACTGTGGTCATTTCTTCTAAAAGTTTCCCAAATGATCATGCCCATAAAGAGATCTTTAGTCATTCTTCCATAGAATCAAAGAGAGCATGAGTGGGTATAAAGAAATCCAGAATTTTCCTCCACCTTCTCACTGTTTTTCATGTAGTACCAAACCTAGTCAGATGGACTTGGAAGAGGGACTTGCCCATGGAGTTTTACAGTTCAAGCCTGGCTGTCCCTGGTGCTCCATTCAGCTTATATAGTGGCCAAGAAGTAGGTGTACGTTCCTGCATGGATGTCCAGGGATGTGTTGGATAACTTCATAGAGGAAGGGCCGTCAGGAACATAGGAACAATCTCCCCTGGATCCCAGGCCCCAGGGTCATCATGTCCCAAGTCTCAAGGCTCAGGCACAGAATGACACTGGAAGTCCTTCCCCATCCCCTCTCATGTGCCCATCCTAGCGGCTCCCATACTCACAGGTACATTTTTTCCCTGGAGAATGGGTAGGAGAGGTTTTTCATCCTGTTGTTGCTGTGTTCAGGAACTCTGGGCTGCAGGGGTGAGCTCAGCATCTGCAGAATGGCGCTGAACTTCTTTGCAATGCTGCCTCCTGCTTTGATCTCGTACATCTATGGAAAATAAAGCACAGGATGCCACCTGTCACACCTGAAAAAAGCGCAGGGAGCAGAGGTCCCCGGGGAAAACACTCCAAGCAAAGGAAAGGGCAGGAAGAAGAAAACAAAGCAGGTTTTTTTTTCTTTTTCTGCATTGCTCTCCAGAAGCCCCTCTTGTCACACATGCTGTGGAGGTGGGTGTCCACTGCAAAGACACATGCAGATTCCAAACTTTCTGGCTGTCCCGCCATCTTCCAGAAACTGCAGGCCTACCATGAGACAATCGCCATACCTCCACTGGATAAATGCATATAGAATTATAAGAGAGAAAATACCGGGTGCTTGACACCAGTTGGCTCTGATTCCCACACAGCCCTATTAGGTATCATGGGAATCCTCGTCCGCGCTGAGATTTCAAGTGAGTGTCACTACATCAGGTTTTTTCCATGGATGCTGGGGATTGAACTCAGGTCCTTGTGTTTGTATGGCAAATGCTTTTCCAACTGGGCTATCTTCCCAGTCCCATCCCCTGCCCCAATATTAAACATCCAATGACATCTGACCTGAGTAAGATACATACATATTATCATAATGATTATTAATAGTTATAGTGTTTGTTTGTTTATACTGCAGAAAGCACTGCTTAGGCCTACATTGCAGCTTTCATTTTTATTTCAATGTTTATTTGTTTTTATTTTATGGGTGTGTTGCCTGCCTGGATGTCTGTGCACCATATGGGTGCCTGATGCCCGCTGAAACCGAAAGAAGGCATCAGATCTGCAGCTGAAGGTTAGGAGGGCAGTACTAGGGATTGAACCCGGGTCCTCTGGAAGAGCAGCCACAGCTCCTATCCTCTAAGCCATGCCCCTAGCATCCGTTATGACCTTTAGTGAGGCACAGATGCCGTAAGTCAGAAAAGCTTCGAAGTATTGATGAGAGATACTGGCTCTCCACGGGTAAGTCTCCTTTCCAGATAGACCATTCATCTTCACTCCTTCCTTAAACCTGGCTGGGCTTTCTAGCCCCTTGATCAGTAAAATATGGCAGAAGGGTACCAGTCAGCCCATCCTATAAGATCAGCAGCTTCCGCTTGAATCTTTTCATGTCCTAAAATGTCCTGAGAGTCCCCAGAGAGGGGAGAGCACCTAGCTAGACCCCCCCAAACTTTCCCACAAACAGCAGGTATGGAAACAACCCCCCACCTTAAACCTCAAGCCACCAAGAGACCACAGCCATCAGCATGCCACCAAGTGGCGGTGTCAACTAATCCTGACCTCACCTCTGCTCAAGCTCCTGACCACGAAGTCACTCTTGCCTACTCAAGTCTGAGTACTTATGCTTACATTGCAGCTTTTATTTTTATTAAGCTACTACATAAATTTTATTTAGTAATTATTTAGTAATAAAAGTGCTAAGTATCAAACCATTTGCCTAAAAATTTTGTGAATTCATTGTTTCTAATTGCTGAGTAGCATTCCATTGTGTAAATATACCACATTTTCTGTATCCATTCCTCCTTTGAGGGGCATCTGGGTTCTTTCCAGTTTCTGGCTATTATAAATAAGGCTGCTATGAACATAATGGAGCATGTGTCTTTATTGCATGCCAGGGAATCCTTTGGGTATATGCCCAGGAGAGGTATAGCAGGGTCCTCCAGAAGTGTCATGTCCAGTTTTCTGAGGAACCTCCAGACTGATTTCCAAAGTGGTTGTACCATCTTACAGCCCCACCAGCAGTGGAGGAGTGTTCCTCTTTCTCCACATCCTCGACAACACCTGCTGTCTCCTGAGTTTTTGACCTTAGCCATTCTGACTGGTGTAAGGTGAAATCTCAGGGTTGTTTTGATCTGCATTTCCCTAATGACTAATGATGTTGAGCACTTCTTAAGGTGCTTCTCGGCCATCCGAATTTCTTCAGGTGAAAATTCTTTGTTTAGATCTGTACCCCATTTTTTAATAGGGTTATTTGGTTCCCTGGGGTCTAACTTCTTGAGTTCTTTGTATATATTGGATATTAGCCCTCTATCAGATGTAGGGTTGGTGAATATCCTTTCCCAATTTGATGGTTGTCGTTTTTTGTCCTTTTAACAGTGTCCTTTGCCTTACAGAAACTTTGTAATTTTATGAGGTCCCATTTGTCAATTCTTGATCTTAGAGCATAAGCTATTGGTGAGGTTACCCAATCACAAAAGAATACACATGGAATGTGTATTCTTAAGTGGATATTAATTAGCCCAGAAGCCCTGAATACCCAAGGCACAAATCGCATAACAAGTGACTCCCATGAAGAAGTATGGAGAGGGTCCTGATGCTGGAAAGGATTGATCTAGCATTGGAGAGGAATATAAGGACAGAGAAAAAGGAGGGAGGTGATTGAAGAAGGGATGGAGAGAAGAAGGTTTATGGGACATATGGGGAGGGGGGGATCCGGGAAATGGGAAATCATTTGGAATGTAAACAAAGAATATAGAAAATAAAAATATTTTTAAAAAGTGCTAAGTAAATTTAAGCTACTAAATAAATTGTGTTACACTACTATTAAGTTACTCTCAAGCTAATGATATTGGGCCAATTTTTTTCATGCTGCCGTGATGAGTCGAACGAGCACTAGCATGCAGGACATTCTGAAGGAAGTCTGTCTTCTTCTCTGCCGGGCTATTTTCAAGTCGCAGAGAATATGCATGAGGGCATTGTAAGATAATGGCAGCCAAGGGTGTGCAGAGAACCTTGAGTCTCCAGGAGAGGTGGCAACACTTTCATCTGGGGAACCTGAAAAGCGTGTCACTGGTATGTGTGAGATGCGCGTCAGCTTCATCCAAAGAGTCTCCTTCCTGCTCATTTTGTCTCTAATATGTCTCTAATATGATAGGCAGCGGTGGAGGTGGACTTGGGGGTGGGGCGTCCTCTCAGCCAATAACTCACCTAGAACCACTTTATATCTTATGAGCAGTTTTTATTTATTTTCATTTAAAATAAATTAATGCAGTTCTGCTATTAAAGAAAAAAAACAAAATCAGGAAAAGGCTAACTAAATGATAAAGTTTTTCTTTTTCATTTTTGACCCAGTCTTACCTTTTTCTCCTGTGGAACTCTCTATTAATAGTTTAAAGTATATTTCAACAAATATTCAGGTGTATATGTATATGTGTGTGTGTGTGTGTGTGTGTGTGTGTGTGTGTGTGTATAAAGTACATGTGTGCCCACACACACACACACACACATCACTCACTGAGACTCATTTCCCACCGTGAAAGAATAACAGACACCAGTCCTGAGAAAACATAAATACCCAGACAAAATGCAGGGTATAATGGTTTCCCAAGAGTGACCATCAGACAACAGAAGGAGAAAACAGACAAGGTGGGTCCTGGGGTAGATCCAGGTCCCTGCCTTGAGAACTCAAGTTCCTTCAGATTCCCTGAGGCACAGGGGCAGGGATATAAGCCTGGGGGATTCAAGACAAGAATTCATCCACTAAGAGGGGACCGTGATCAAAGACACACAGAGGTCTACTGAACCCCTTGAGCGTTGTGCTGCATAGGTGTGAAAAATGACTCCATATAAGAGAAAGAACCATCTGGAAGGAGTGAGACTGGCACCTCTTTCCGCAGGCCAGATGGAAAAACCCTGTAATTCTCGGGGCATTGGGCGACCACTGGTTTACTCAGTAGTGGAGGGTAATTAGGCTTAGACTGAGAGTCCCTCCAGACCCACTTAACAAGTCGTAAAAGAGGGAAATGGGCTAAATAGCTTTGAAGGTATTTCCCACGTCTAGCATAAGCACGACTTGAATCATTTAAGGAAAAGAAGCATACATTCACAGCCCAAGCGTTTCTAGGCATCTCCTGGAGATCCACAGCTTGATAGTTAGTGAAGTCAAGTGCTGGCCATATGCAGGGGTGACAAGGACTCTAACCATGACCCTGCCCCTTGCCACATGCTCAGTAGTGCCCTCAGCACCTGCACCATGAGCAGCTTCTCTGCAAAACCCATGAAGACACGGCAAGTCCGACCAGGGAGGAGCAGGGCCTTCACCTCACAGATGGGAAAGCCAAGACGGAGAGGGGCAGGGAGGTCTCCCCGAGGCCCGTCTAGGACTCTTCCCTGAACCCAGTGGCCTTCCACCCTCAGCAAAGCCCCACCATCTGTCCCAGGGGAGGAAGCCTGCTTGAATGTCCCCGTTTTGCCCACCAGCTTAGGTTTCCATTTCACCTTCCCAGAAGGATGCTCGACGCTCTCTTATTAATAATAATCATCGGAGGCATCATTGTTACTGTTATTCTTGACATCAGAGAATTATGAACATCCTCAGAAATGGCAAGACACATGTTAGCCAGCTGTTCTCCATTATGCCTCCCTGGGTACACGATGCGCCTCCCTGGGTACACGTTGTGCCTTTCATGTGTTTAAAATCATAAATAATCGTTAAAGTATGTTGCTCTTATTTTTTTATTCCTGGGCTCAAATATGGTTCTCATAAAAGCGTGCTTTGGCCCCACTGTCTCAGTCTAAGGGGTTCACTGAGATTTCTTTTGTCTGACTTCTTTCTTCCTCCGTGTCTCTCCTCATCTCCCCAGCCCCCACGGGGGCACATCAGTGTGGTCCCAAGGCTGATTTGTTTCCTCTCTGCATTAAAATCATGTGCTTTGCTGAGACACAGGGAGCCAAGGTTCTAGTGATGTCTATCTTGGACAACATACAAGTCCCTGTCTCCACTTTACAGATAAGAAAACTGAGGCAGCATGGTAAGTATAATGAACATATATGAAGGACACCCCCCCCAAAACAAAACAATGAAGATGTATAGCAAGGTAAGACACAAATGCTATCATCCCAGTAATCCCTAGGTCACTTTTTTCTACTGTGGTCTGTGAGGAGCCCTTTCTGCAAATGGCTAGGACAGATCAGCCAGCAAGAATACAGGCCAGGCATAAAGTTGGACGCTGGCCCACCTGGGTGCATCGTGTTGATAGAAGTAAAATCAGTTTTCCTGCCTTTCTGCCCGTGAGTTGGCTTTTCCTCAGTTACCACATCAGCTGTCAGATCATTGGTATCCAGCTGTCACCCTTTCTAGCATTGCTCTCTTCTCCACAGTCGTAGAGTGTCTGAAGACTATCCCATGACCTCTGCTCCCTTTAATTCCCAAAAGCCAGGTGGAGAAGCAAAATAGACAAGATGGCGTGAGGAACGAGGTGGACGAGGACGGAAGGCCATGCAGGCAGAGGAGAGGAAGCCAAGCAAAGACGCACAGAACTCCCATCTCTCAAAAACTCTTGTTTTCATCCCCCAGTGGTACCGAAGAGACACTGAGCATGGGCTGCACCAAGGCTGAGAATCCTAGGCTGCCACGCATCGGTCCTCACCCACTGCCCAAAAGCACATTTGTCTGTACATGCGACTGCTAACCCATCCCCCCACCAAAGTGGAAGCAACACCAGGAGCTGAGATGCTCAGCTGTACCGTCTCAGCTGTAAACCTAGAGCCAGAAGGGAGGTCTCGGTGGGCACAACCAGAGACTGAGCAGCCCTTCACCACTCTACTGGTACCTACAGCTTGAGTTTCCTGGCCATTGTGTAGACTGTGATATGCTGACTAAACAAACAAACAAACAAATAAATAAATAAATAAATAAATAAATAAAATGTTCTTTTTCTGTTGTCCAATCCTGTATTCGTTTATGGTTTTTATTCCTGTTGTCAGCATGTCCTCTACACATGAATGAATGTTTGCTGACTTTTAAATTTTGGGAGAAAATCCAAGCTTTTTAAATTACATGGCTGACAAGGCCCCTTACGAGCTGTGCCTCCCAGATTCCTTCTCGGTTTCATTCTCCTCTCCTCACAGCCTGTGCTGTCCCCACTCGGACTCCTCTCAGTTCCTCTCACAGGCATGATTTTTTTTGACCTTGGGACCTAGAGGTATATCTTTCCCTCTCTGGAAATATTCTCATTTGCCCTCCCATCTTCCAGAGCTCCTATCCAGCCTTCAGAGCTGAGCTCTAATGCTCTCCCACGCTCGTCCAAATGAGTTTCTTCCCGTTGACTCTCGTTATATGCCCCTCTTGTTTTCCTGTGGGTGTCTCTCAATTTACAGCTAGCCATAAAAATGCTGAATTCTCACCACATAAAAGTCATCAGGGCCAGAGGACAGCTGTAGTCACTACTACATTAGCAGAACATCTGGGGCATACTGATTTTCAGAAATTTTCATCAGATGGGTGGAGGATGAAGGATGGAGGATGAATAGAGGGATGGAGGATGGACAAGAGCAAATAGAAAAAGTAAAGTTGAAGGAAACCAAACATCCAACATGGCAGAACCCGCTCAGAATCCGCAGCATGGACACTGATGTCCTTGTCCCTTCTCTTGACCAGAAGGCACTTCATGCCTGGGATAAGAAGCACATCATTCAGTCCAACCCCAGTCAGGAGATAAATGGAGCTGAAGGTAAACAGATCACCATTTGATGAAGGAACTATTTTCCAGGGAAGTGATATATATATACACACACACACACACACATATATATATATATATATATGTGTGTGTGTGTTTATCTGAATTTCATTTGACAGGAGACAGATATGAACTCCTGCCCTTTACAGACAGATACCTAAGGCTGAGGGAGCAAGAGCCTTGTGGCATCAATGGTTCGTTCAATCTAGAGCATCTTGAGCAACTATTACTTCAATGGCACACAATTATTTTCAGGAAATTCATAAGGAACTCATAATATGAGCTCCTGATCCTAGAGATTTAGGACACAGGTGAAACCCAAGCATAACTCGCAAAGGCTTCTGGAGGAAAAACACCAATGGGAAGGGCAAATGTTGAGTGTATGGTTGAGTGACAAAAAACATAAATGTTGAGTGATGAAGAACACAAGAAAGATGGGTTTAGGCTACAAGAAACAAAGGACCAGTGAGGAGGGCAGGATGGAGACTGGGCACAAAGGGCAAGTTGAGTTGCTTCATTCAAGGAGGAGCAGGAAGCCATTCTAAGACCTGGAACAAGTGCTTTTGGGAAGGTCTGCCCCATAGATGAAGGAAGAAGCTACTCTGTTTTCTAGAAAAGTCTCTATCAAGGAGATTGTGTAGGCCCCACAGAGAGGCCTTGTTAGAAGAGAGCAGTCCCCAGGTGGGAAGGAACACTCAAAGGACGACCAGCTATACCATCAGGGCTAGAGATTTAGCAGATCTAGGTATAGGTCAGGCAGCTAGGCTAAGTGGAACAACTTACTACAAATCACCTCAGAGAGATAGCAGAGAGACACACATAGGAGAACTGGACCCAGTAGAATGTGAACAGCCCAAAGAGAATCTGTCTCCAGGACTCTCCACTAAGCAACAAGAATAAAAACCTACATACATACACACACACACACACACACACACACACACACACACACACTCACAGAACTAATCCTCAGCAATGGAATAATTGTAACCTGTGTATCTCCCACCTGGGACCACAGCATCTTAGATGAATCTCTTTAAATACCTCTATACAATATTGCTTCAGGGAATTAGCAGGCCTCCATAGGAAAGAATGTAGATCACAGTAGAGCTATGTTTCTCTCTAGAAGACTTCCTCTACAAGCTTTAATTAGTCAGATAAAATTCATTGATGCTTCTTTAATATGTTAGATCATGTCTCATTGTATAACCCAAGAGTATTGTTCTGTATAATAAACCTTGAAAGGTGCCCTTCCAGACTACACTGCACAGTCTGGTTCAATGACAGGTTTGTTTGTTTGTTTCAGCAAATAGAATAAGAGCATAGCTTTAGAGCTGAGCAGACATAATTTTGGGTCCCTAGGTATCTTCTCCAAGCTATGACTTGGATAAGATCATTAACCTCGCTGAGACTAAGTTTCTTCATCTACAAAACAGGGTTAACATGTATTTACTCATATTGTGACGTAACACAAAATAATACACACAAGCTTTCATCAATTGATCCAATGCATGGGGAAATTTTATATTTATATTTCAGTTTATTTACTCATTGGTCCATGAAATTATACTTGTGACTTCACATCTTGATTTTAAGATACTTCCAACTTCTGATGTCTGCATGTGTTCCCTGACTGAATGCATCACTCTGTCACTGCCTCCCCCACGCAGCCCTCTCCCCCACAGACCTCTGTTCCACATCTGCTTGTGCCCTTCTCTCCTAAGCACATTGGATTTAGGGCTCACACTAGATACACACTAGATCCATACTGAGATCTTTGCTTAATAACATCCATGAAGATCCATTTTCCAAATGGACCACATTCACAGGGTCCAAAGACAGGACTTGTCTTTCTGCACTGGTATTTGCTCTATTGCAAAGATCTATACTCCTAAGGGATTAAAATGAAAGTCTTAGGATGTTTCATTTCATGTGCCTACTGGACTGATCTGTGGGCTATTCATTTATTTAGTCAAACAGTTTTGTGAACATATTTGTGAAGGACCTTTGGGGATGAGATGAGAAGTTGACTCAGTAGACTGAGTATATATAGCAGGCTACTCTCCATAATGTGGTCTGACCAGATAGAAAAGGGAACCTCTCCCACAAATAAAGGTGGCTCCTTCTGCCTGATTGCCTTATGTTAGGATATCAATCATTTTCTTCTGCTCTTAGAATTAAACCCAATATTAGTTTTATGGTCTTGACACTACCAGTGTTCAGGTTAGAATTTATGTGTGTTCTCCTGAGTCTCAGGATTGAACTACTCAGTTGGATCCAGAGTATCCAACTCACCGACTACAGACCTTGAGACCCCCACTGCCTTCATAACCAACTTGTAGTGTGGCCCCATCTCTCTCCATCTCTCTCCTGTTTTACTAGAGAGCCCCAGCTAACATTCACATCTGAATAACCAAGAAGCAAGACTTTCTGTGTTCCCAGTTTTCTGTACTTTTGTACAGTCCCTGAAGCAGGGCAGAGACCATGAGCTGTGGGGATCAGGAGGAGGAATACATCATGGAAGATTGTGAGACGTCAGCTGGCCAAACCAGAAGTCCCTAGAGAGGCAGAGATAAGTATTTAAGAACAATTTCCAAAAATGTATAAAGCTTAATAGAGTCAATAGTCTCCTCCTAAGGGGCTACTTAAGATAAATTGTCAGGCTTCTTTCTTTTTTAATTGAAATTATGTAAGTTTAGTCTGGTTTTCTCACACTTATCATGAAATGTTGATAGCATCTATGTGATCTCTGTTAGGGAAAGGCAGGAATGGATCACTCTTTAATAAATGCTGTTTTATGCACATGAACTTCAAAACATGGGCTCCATCAGATCAATTACATCATTAGCTCATCAGAAATGTGCTTAAATAACTTTGCAGTAAATCCCTCCCTGAGCTACATTTTAATATCAAATCCTCTAGTTTTATCCAAAATCAGTATAAGAAATGTTCATATACAGATCACCCTAGGGATATCTGTAACACCCCCGCATACATTCCCTTTTGCACAAGGCTCGGGGAGCATGGCAGAAGATGGGGCAATGACTATAAGAGCCAAAGTTCAGAAAGGACTGGGGTAAAGCAGTAACATCTGAGCATGACAGGGTCACTGCACTGGTGATTTCACAACAACAGTGGTTGCCTACACAAGTCAAGTCAACCAACACTAGTGTAAAGGGGGAGGCATTGGCAAGGCTTCCCCCTTATTGAGGAAGGAGCTACAGATGGCCAGTGTCATCTGGGGAAGGAAATGTCAGTTTTCTTTAAGGATGTGGGCCCCGGGAAGCTAATTATACTCTAATGATGAGTGTATGAGAAGTACAAACTGGACTGGATGGGTTACTAAACAGAGGAGAGGAGACACAAAGCTGAAGAGGGAAAGAGATGGGAATGGACCTGGGATAATGTAGGGTAGAAGTGGGGAGGGTGACTATGACCAAAGAACACTGTGGCAGTTTGAATGAGAATGTCCCCCATAGGCCCATGTATTTCAAAGCTTAGTTACCAGGGAGTAGAACTGTGAAAGGATTAGGATTAGGAGGTGTGGTCTTGTTGGAGTAGGTGTGGCCTTGTTAGATAGAAGAATTATGTCATTGGACTTTGAGGCTTCAAAAGCCCATGCCAGGTGCAGTGTGTGAGTGTGTGTGTGTGTGTGTGTGTGTGTGTGTGCGCGCGCGCACACACACACACACACACACACACCTGCCTGCTGCCCATGGATCAGTTTGTAAAGTTCTCAGCTACTGTTTCAATGCTTACCACCAGAATGATCATAGACTAAGCCTCTGAAACTATAAGCAAGCCCCCAATTCAACGCTCTCTCCTTTAAGAGTTGTCAAGTTGATAATTTCTCTTCACAGCAATAGAATTGTAAAAAAGACATACATTGTATGACATTCTCAAAGAATTAGTGAAAATATTATATTTTTAAAGAAAGAAAAGGTTATTCCAGGATCTGGGAAGATGCTTCAGCAGTTTGGAGTGTTTGCTGTTCTTCTAGAGGACCCAAGTTCAATTCCCAGCATCCATGGATTATAAATTTAGAACCACATATAACTTCAGATCAAGACATATGACACCCTCTTCTGGCCTCCAATGACACTGCACTCACATTACATGCATACACACACACACACACACACACACACACACCACATTTGTTTTAGATTTAAATGTGTAAGTCTTTTTTTAAAAAGGTCATTCTGGCCTCAAATGTAAACTTGTGATTCAAAATCTAATCTTTTATATGTTATTAAGAGCCTTTAAAGAAAGTTATACTTTGGTAATAAAAAAAAAAGCTTTTTTAATTTTTTTAAAAAAAAAAACACCTTTGTCCTTCCCACCCCCACAATAAAACAACTCTTGCAGATGGCATAAGCCACAGTTCCTGTTGCTCTGGCTACCAGGAAACTCAACATGGAATTCTGTCTCACTTGCATCTGTTATTTTTAGTTTCAATTTTTATCATCTTTATTTCTCCTGTGTTTCCCTACTTGCCCCAGAATGTATATATAGGTCTTTTTCATCTGTTATTTGTTTATTTGATTGTTTGTTTTCTTTGTGGTTGTTTTGTTTTGTTGTAAAATGGGTCATTTATATTTTTTCTTTCTAGTCTCTAATTCAGACTTCATGAGAAGACACATCATAGAATCACACCTGAGAGCAAAGCCCAGAGTAGAATTTTCCCTTGCCACACCTGTCATGTGGCTGCTTCCCCCTTGGAACAGGTTCTCTGAGCTCACCCTGCTGAGTGGTGAGTCTTCCCACTAGCTTTCCCAATCAAGGCCCAGCAGACCCCACACATAGAATCACCATGTTACAGACACCCTGCTCCCTAGTAAAACAGAATTCCCCTTCCCAGTCCATAGTGTAATGGCCATCTGTTCTTGCCTCTCCACAGACTCTGCATCTGGGATGCTGGCTGTGTTGGTGAAGGAATGGCCTGGGCCCATTTCCTGCAGTGCTGCAGATGCTGGCTGTAAAGGAAGAGGGAAGGGAAAGAGCAGACAGGAGCAACCCAACCCAGTGCCCACTGTGCAGTCCGACACACATGGCAGGGATGTGTACAGCAGCTGGAGCTGCAGTGATGGTGGATGTTGACAGGTAGCACTGTGCCATAACTTGCTGCTCCTTACACCTGCCTTCCACTACAGGGTAACTCCTGTGTGGAAGGCATGTAGATCTCTACCACTTTGTTTAAATAAAAAAAAAAGTCTGACTCAACACTATCAACTTACATGCAAAGGACACTTAATCCAATGTCTTTATGGGCTCCTGGGGGTAGCACTGAGACCCCTTAATACCAGCCGTCAATCTACTAGCAACAACCACCAAAGCGCTGACGGATCAGACAAAGGTGGTATTCACCCATCCCAGCTGTGTCCTCTTGAGCTGTATTAGTATGACTTTGTGGACAAGAACAATCCCATAAAAGCCCCAATTATCATACACACACACACACACACACACACACACACACACCTATCCCCAGCCTTGTTTTTGCTAGAGGCTTGGGGAATGTGCATACCAGGGGTGAGAAAAGGGATATTCATTCACTTACATAAAAGCAAGTGGGGGAAAATGGTCTAGATGCTGACTAGGATCTAGAAGCACTGCCTCCAGAATCAACAGAAGAGAGAGGGCATCTACCCCAAACACGACCCATCTCAAATCTTCCTAGACTGTTCAGCACCAAAGGCCAGGCTTCCTACATCCTCTTGTGTGTGCCTGTTGAATGTCCCTCACAAAACACAGGCCCCTCTATTGTTGTTTTTGGAAAACAAATGTTTCCTTCCAAGATTCCCCCTCCCAGTTAATATTTGTGCTCAGGACTCTGAGTCCCTGGACACATTACAATGGATTTGTGCAGGTTTGAGACCTCCACTTCATGATTTCCTCCCCATCTTTCCGGTCTCTCTGGACCTTACTGGGTCATGATCCAAGCTGTCACCGACCGGAACAATGCTTTACGGATACTATACCATGTCTTCCTCTTCCTCCACATCCCTACCACCCACAGGATGTGGCTCTCTCTGCGAATGTGGTTTGTTCTTATTTTAGTCACTTTAGACCCATTTTTAAAAGGAGCAATGCTGGCCCTCCAACAGACTGTCATGTCTCCTCTTCCCTATCCTCAGCCCTCCCTTACTGCAGGAACTGGACTTATCCTACCCCCAGCCTTGGGATCAGAGTCTCTGATTAATTTTTACAAACACATGTCTCCTACCCAGCACAAATTATATCCTCCTCATCTGCTTATAAGACCCCCTGTGAGGCCTAATACAAGGCCCCAAATGCTATGAATATGGAGAGCAGCAGGGGCCATGTGTGGCTGAACCCACAGACAGATGCCAGAATCTTCCACCTGTGTGGAGTCTGGGAAAGGCTAGGAGAAAGTGTTTTTGGTTATCTGTACATCCTGGAGGAGCAGTCGCAGCCTCACCCAGACCCCAACCCCCAACTTTCTAGGCAGAGCTATGTTCTGTTCTGCAGAGAGCCTACAGCTGGTCTTAATAGCTGGGATCCAATAGCTGCCTTCTGCCTGGAGCTGTGCACACGTTCAGTTGCCCTGGGCCCTGTTCTGGGCTCACCAGGGCCTAGCCTGCTCTGTATCCCCCAAGGCCTTCCAAAGACTCCACACAGCAGGAACTGCATTAGTGCTGACTGCCTGTTGGTCAGGAAGGAAGCTGACTTGGTACTAAGACTTAAGAAAACACGGAAAAATAGTTTTAAAAAGAAACCAGACTCAAGAACAAACTCTTGCATTTCCACACCAACACTGAAGAATCAGGTTCTTAAAATCACCCACTAAGAAATTAGCAGCAGGCAATATTATGTCTGAATCAAGGATGGGGAAACTGAAGCTCCAAAAGAGGAAGCAACATCCTCAAATTGCACAGTAAATGAATGAAAATCCCAGGCTTCATGTCTGTTCTTGAGACCTGTCTAGTATAAGTGGCTTGAACTGTTAAAATACAAAGGAGAGACCCCCAAAGATGGATGCTTCGTACCATGGCTTGCCCAGGTCAACGCATTTACAAACTCAAGTCTTGTCTGTATAACACATGCTAAGTTCCAAATGGCTAATGTATGGAAGCTGTAGCTCAGGAGGAGACAGGCATGCCATTTATGCAAAGTTACCTTACAAAGCTGGCAAAAGACAAAGTAGAGACAAAGCAGATAGGAAGCGGGGTGACTTGAAGGTTGTCTGGACAGGAGGAGTCAAGGTGGCAGGAAAACAAGAGGTGTCAAGGAATGGCTGATAGTGCCAAGGACAGAGAAAAGACCAACGTAGGTGGTGGACAGGCAGCATGAGAGGGCAGGAAGGTTGGGAGGAGAGTCAAGAAGAGAGCCAGGCAGCACTCTGGGGATGCAGAGAATGGTCCTCGGTTCTCCAGTGTCTCTAAGCTCTCTACCGAGAGGATCATAGTCTCCACTACTACTCTTCATGAATAGTAGCGATTTGCTCACCTTCTTCCCAAACACCAGAGAGAAAAGATGAAAACAGAGAACAAGACTCACATCGGATGGGGTGAAGATAACAGCAACTATTCAACTAAAGCAAAGAAAAGGGGAGAAGAAAAGTGAATGGAGCTGGGCAAGGTAGGATGCTACCAACAAGAACTAGAAGCTTCTACCCAAAACTGATACATGGGTTGTATTGCTAAGAGACCAGGCATACATCGGCTGGGAAGAGTGGCATTCTGAACAAAGGTGGCACATGGATTTAGATCACAGGTAATAATACCTAGACTAGCCCAGAAGATGAAGAACATAGCAATATGGAGACAATAGCTATGTGAGAAGCTGGGCACAGTGGCACACACCTGCAGTCTTAGCACTTGGGTAGCTAAGACAGAAAGTGTGAAAGTCTGAGGCTGGCCTGGGCTACAGAGAGAGCTATTCTCCATGTCCCAAATAAGTGAATAAATAAACAATAAAATAGTGTGACTATTTCAAACACCTGGCTCCTGCAAAACTGTGTTTTATCAAAAAACTTATAAGTAAACCTCACATCTGTGTTTATTATTTAGTGGACATTTGTTAGTCCAGCTTAATAAATTCTAAGAATGGAATCTATAGCTTCTATTCTTCTTGCACAGGGGAATTCCTGCTGGCTCAAACACATACTGGTATTTGATGAGTGAATTTTTTGACAGGCAATAGACCTGTTGGCAGTGAAGATAGTACAAGCACAGTTAGCAATATAAGTTGGTATTCCCAGCTCTAAGGATGTTCTCAATAGTGGGATGAGAGGGGAGGTAAGGAGGTAGGGACAGCAGTACTGAGAGAAAGCAGATTATGGAGTTCTGCTCCTGAAAGGGAGGAAGAAGCACTTCTTAGGATGAGAATCAGGGTCTCTACAAAAATAAGTCACTATTTGTGAAATAGCACTGTATGGGGCAGAAAAACAGAGAGAGAGATCTTACCCACAAAGCACCACCCATGGTTAACACAACTACCCCAGCGCCTGTCCCAGTACCCTCCCAAAGACATAGTACAGGTCAGAGTGCAGTCCCACTTTTCCCCCTAAAATGCCAAGGAGAAGGAATGGGAATTTTAGCAACAAATAATCCTTTTCTCCCGAGAGCTGTTTGCTGGATCTTGTTGTACAAGGAGACAGAGCAGTTGAAAATTCACTGGGGAGATTTTTTTAAATTGTACATACACTGTTCTAATTGAAAACCCCCTCCCACACCATCTAAACTGTGAGGTGCCCAGCCTACACAGCACAACCTCCTGGGGATGATTTTTCCACAGCACTGGTCCCAGAACCTCATTCCATACCAACCAAGTGAACTGAAATCTCCAGGTGGGCCACTGGTACAGAGCTCATGAAAACACTTCCCACATGGTTTCAATCTACTCCCATGTTGAAGGACCTCCTAATTTATAGAGGAACAAAAGCCACCATTTGACAGCAGCAGTGTGCCCATAGCATTCTTGGTGCTGTTTTATCTTCCCACCTCGCTGTCAAAGTCCTATTGCCAGGTTCAGTACAGAAAAATACATGATGGCTGTAGACCTTCAAGAACAACAGGAAGGGAGGCACAGTGGGAAAAACTGAAGATGAGATGTTTGGCTTCTCAGACAGCCCAGCCCAGGTGGCAGGCAAGCAGTCAGTCAGTCAGTCAGTCAGGCAGGCAGGCAGGCAGACAGACAGACAGACACACCAGTTCTTCTCTGTCCCACCCACCTCATGGCCACAAATCCCTGGAGAGACAAGTTTGACTTTGACTCCAAAAGAAGCCACATCCACCTGGCCCAGCTCCCAAGTCTTCCACACGTATCCAGCCCCCAGGAGGCCCCCAGCCCCAAAGAAACAAGTACATACTTTCTTGGTGGGGACTTTGATCTTCAAGAACTCTGCTTCCCTGGCCAGCACCTGCCATGGGGCGTGGATCCGGACAAAGACAGATCCCTGACTTTTGCTCTGTAAGGTACAAGGGGGAAAGAAATAGAAACACTTGTAAGAACACAGCTAAAACTCTTCATCCACAGTTCTAGAAACCCAGATTTTTCATTCCTTCAGTTTGGGACTTCTGTTCCCTCTAAATGTCCTTAGGAGACAGTCTCACACACCCATATCCAACTTTTCCAATGTGTTCCAGATTACACCATGATTCCAAAGTGTCTGGGCTCCCAAAGGGTAGCTCATTGAGACTGGTGGCTTCATGGGGAAAATAAAACAATTTTATTCACAGATCTGAAAATTGTACAGCTACGATTTCCAAGGAAATGCCAAAAATGCAGTGACAGTTGGTCAGCTAACCATTGTTGGCATCCAACGAACAGACTTCAGTTTGTTTCCAGTCACAGATCTGTTGTTCACTGGTCCAATTTGTGTTTCTGTTCCACCAATGTGCTGTATGGTTGCCCCAAATCACAGAAGTGACAACCCAAGGCTCAGAGCAGGTGACAAGGACAGCAGTGCAAATGTCCCACTCAAAATAATATCAAAATGTCAATCCCAAGCAAGGACCAGTGGGAACACAACCTGAATCTGCATCCCAGGACAACAGGGATGTCACTCAAAACAAAAGAAGATGCAGTGATTGGAAACTTAGGGTAAGTCAGCAATCCACGTGGCCTTGGTCACCATGTCTGAAATAAATATTTGCCAGACTGTAGCAGAGATTCAACATCATCTTCAAACAAAACACAAGTAATAAATCCCTTGGGATTTTAATTAATTTTGTCACCAAAGAGTGAAAGAGGACCAAAGCTGAGCAGTACAATCCGGCAAAGGATCTATTCAGGATGCTTTTAAAATACTCTGAAAACAAAAAAATGGTCCAAATACTGTATGCAGAGAGAAAGTGGAATGTGTTGGTTGTGAATTTCTTCATCAAATGACTATTGGAAATTACATAGAAACATTGTACCACCCTAGGAAGAAGCGAATGAGGCAGCAAATGTACCATTTGTATGAGGATAAAGCCACTGGGATACAGAGTGGGAGTTGTGTTCTAGCAATTCTTTCTAGAAATGCTGGGTGGAGAGAATTTCCATTCTTACCTAGACATCCATGTACTAGAAGAGAGGGGAGTTTCATTGAACAAATATACACTATGTGAAGCAAGGTATAGGTTATGCTGAGAAGAGAGGGACGCCCCACAATCCACATTTTCAGGTGCTCCTGTTGAAAACCACCCCCCAGGTTCATCTACAGAAAACCACAGTTGTTCAGTGACAATGCCCTAGGATCTTGGCTTAGGGTTAAAGATAACAGCATAAGTCATGAACATATGACCCTGACTGTCCCTTTCCAGTGTGCAAGGGAGAAAAGCAGGCATGTGAAAGGGACTGCCTTCCCTCACCGACTATGATAGTGATCATGTGTTTATGAAATAAAGACAAAGATGGTAGAACTCTCGTGGTGCAAAGAAAGAATATTTATAATTCTTAAATGTTGCCTCCAACACACACACACATGTTTAGTAATTCAGGTTTCTAGAACTTAACACTTCAGGAATAAAAGCTCATCATTTACAAGGTAGAAGAATGAGAAATGATCCAGAAGGGTAGGTGCTGTGACTGTCTCTATTTTAGAAGCCAAACAAGGAAGATTCCATTTTTGCCCAACATTACAAAAAGAATTAAGTGTGATAAAGTAATTTTCCAAACCAGGAAGAGTTTGTTCAAACTGCCTCTGCTCAATGGAGTGAGATATGCACTATTACCTGACAATCAATACACAATCAAATCAGAGACACATAAGGAATATCATGGCAGTCCTTCGATGGACACACAACCTTCCAGATCCTACATGCAGCAGGGTTCTGACACAGTTAGGGGAGTGTACTTTGATAAAAAAAAAAAAATAATAAATTCTCCCAGGTTTCCACTTCCATCTTTGGTTGGAACATCCAGGATTAGATAGTGTCATTGATCACCTGCTGCTCTTTCTAACTGTAACTTGAGCTTTTGCTCAGTGAGATTCAAAAGTAAGAGAAGGAACCATCTGCAGGACTGCCCTCTGTAGTCCGGCTCTCTATTACGCTCCCTCCCAAAAGATGTTGTTGATGAAAGGTGACAAAGAGCATCATTCCTCACACTCAGATGCAATCAAGACATCATTAATTCTAATATTGTGCGCTTTGTCTTTATTTCAGAATTGAGACAAATGTCTTTTTAACTTTATTGAGACATTGTGTCTTGGTCTAGTGCCAAATGTCCACTAAGTGGGTACAGATGTTCAAAGTTTTAGAAAGGGTTGGGGAGCAAAGGCCAAATTCCATGGCTGTGGTGGCAGACTGCTAGCTGTCCCCAGACAGTCATTCTCATTTTCTTCATTTTTCACAGAGCAGATGGTCCTCTAGGATCAAGACTATATGTCCTTTGCAGAGAGGCGTTCCCGGAATTTTGGTAATTGCTGGCCAGCATGATGAATGTGTTACAAAGAGGCAGCTTCCAGCAGCCTTCTTCAAAGACAACAATAGGTACCTCTGACTCTTCATCTTCCCTCCGCATATCTGTTGCCTGGATACAAGCTTGTATATCAGACTTTCAGGTCAAAGTCCAGACCAGTAACATCAAAAAATTAACAGAGAATCTGGGTCTGGGGATGCCCCCTGCATCTTTATGAGAAAGACAAAACTCTACCTTGTTTGGGTGCTATGATTTTAGAGACATCAATGGGTGAAAGGCTGTTTCCCAATAAGAATGTTACTTTTCTCCAACAAAGCATTCTTTTCTGTTTTTCTCCAATTAGAATGTGCTTGAAATGAAAGTCAGAGCTGTGACGTGTTCTTTTGTGTGTGTGTGTGTGTGTGTGTGTGTGTGTGTGTGAACAGCCAGTCCTAATGATCCTTCCATGTCACAAAGTATTGTCACCTTCCTATTAAAAAAAAGGAGAATCTGGGCTGACATGGAATGTAAGCTGGTATGCCTCATTGCTCTTCTGGAGGAAAACAAATACAGGGAAAACACCAGCCAAGCTCTGTCTCACTGACCCAGGAATCTAAATTTGGAGGTTAGTGTGCATTAATCTAAAAACCACCACCAACAACAACAACAACAAAGAAATGTTTCTTGTTCTCTGGTCCTAAGTGCTGCCCTCTCCACCCTGTTTGGGGACTTGGGATCATCGAAGGCAACATGGAATGAACTTGGAGCTTCCATTCTAACAGATGGAGCCTTGAACCTAGATTTTATAGCTATGGGGACCTGGACCAGTAAGTCGCTTAGGCAAGGGAGCCTCAGTTTCTCCAAAAGAATAAGGAGAGTTGAAAATATTTCAGAACATTGAGGAGTTGAGATTAGGTAGGCAACTCCCTTCTAGTATATCTTGTTGGAAAATGTTCCATGAACATCAGCCCTTCCTAGGTTCCACCCAGACACCAGGTCTGCTTCTTAGCTGGGATAGTACCCAGCTTGCCTTTTATATTCCTCAAGCACTTCACACAGCATTATACATAACAGTGAGTCCCCACGGGGAAAAACTGGTTTCTGTTAAATTAAAATTGTGAATCAGTAATCCTGTTTCTGTTATGCTATGTACTTTAAAAATTATCTACAGGATTTTTAAAATATCCCCTGGGCTATAAAGGAACTCACAGACCCAAGACAGAAAGTATCTGCAGAATTTGAGAACAGAGTCAGAACACTTGACTTTCAGAGACCTACATGAAAGTTGACATAAAGCATAAGACAGTTGCCATCTTACCCATCCCTAAGAGATTTTATAACTAAACTTTCATCTGGGGGGGCTCCCAAATCAAACCAGACAACTAGCATTAAAGTTCCTGTAAAGTACACTGCAACATAGAACATGGTTGTCAGCAGAAGAAAGAGATAGTATTAGAAGGCCCTAGCATGCGAATCGTCTCACCAAAGGTTATCAGCAGACGAGTAAAACCCAGCTCATTAGACTATGGGTTGTGGAGCCCACATGGTGTGGCATGACTGAATGTGGAGTTGCCTTGACTGAATGTGGAAGTTATTAAAATTGTGTGCAAGAGTAAAATGTTTCTGAATGCACAGTGGCCAAAACTTAATTCAAAATCAATCAGGTAATAAGTCTGAGATGTTTCTGGTGGCATTCACCTGAGATGCACCACAAGAATTCATCAAAGCCTTGGTTCCAATCACACAACAAGTGCATTTTGCATCGTGTGTCAATGCACCACACCGCAGCGCCAACAGGTACTAACCAAATCACCTCATTGGGACTGGAGACTTGTGGTTGATGAATTGGTCAGTTGGTTGGTTGGTTGGTTGGTTGGTTGGTTGGTTGGTTGGTTAGTTTATTGGTTGGTTGGTTGGTTGGTTGCTTGCTTGCTTGCTTGCTTGCTTGCTTGCTTGGTTTGCTTTGGTTTGCTTTGGTTTGCTTTGCTTTGCTTTGATTGGGGGAAAGAGAATAGGTTGTTTTTTTATATATATACACAATTTTCTGTTCTTACATAGACAAAATAGCTTCATGATAGAAAACAATTTTAATATTGCCCTCAGCCTATAAGGAGTCAAGTTAGTGTGTCTTGGAATATACTGTGCTAGCATGTGCAGTTTTTTTAAATGGCTGTGTTGCCAATTTGACGTTCATTTACAGTCCACTAAATGAATTTTGATTTTGGATCAGGACAGAGTTTCCAGTAATTTCTAAAATGATATTAAATATACTTCTGCTATTTTGTACCACATATTTATATGAAGTAATGTTCTCAGCATTGATGATTATCAACTCTGAAAAATATTGAAGATGTTCTATGCCCTACATTATCAAATAGTCAGCTAAGATTTAATTCTTTATGTAAAATTCTTCATGTAAAGATGAACAATAACATCCATTTCATACAGATATAACATATCCAAGGTCACACAAAAATTTTGGGGTAAAGGGGGATCTCTGGTGAAGAAAGTTTAAACAGCCCTGATTTAAGGTACCATGGCTCCTCCTCCTCCTCCTCCTCCTCCTCCTCCTCCTCCTTATATTCCTCCACCTCCTCACGTTCCTCTTTATATTTCTCTGCCTCCTCACACTCCTCTTCATACTTCAGCCACCCAGCCCTATTCATTGTTATCTGAGAAGCTCCATCCAACTTCCTACCTCAGAACATTGATCATCATCCAGCCATCTTCCCACCTCAGAAGTTCCTTCTGCATAATCTCCTCCATTTCTAAGTTATCCTCGTACTCTCAGACCTAGACAGCTCCTATGTTGGGCTCAGCTTGAACACCTCTTCCTTGGGAGCTGTTCTGTGGCCCTAGATTATGTTTAGTCTCTTGCTTTGACCCATATAATTCTGCCCCCTTTCCTTCAGAGTTCTGTGCCTACCATTTGTAATTATACTGTTAAGATCTGCCTTTCCGGCTAGCATTCCAATATCATGGAGACAGAATACATCTTATTGATTGCTCTTTCTTCAAAGCCACCAAAGTACCTGGCATAGGGCAAATGCTCAGTGAATATTTTTTTTATTTCAATTCACATAAAAATAGCCCATTGTAATTTAGTCCTATGACTACTCTCTGAAAACTGAGAACCACAGTCCAGAAAGTAATTGGTGACCTTTGGCCAAAACAATACAAATTTAATTGTTTGGGCAAGATAATTTAATTGTCCTTACATGTATTTCTTGAATGTTTCTCTTATGCCAGCAACTAAAGTCATTCACATTTGCACCTGCTCTTGAGCCTTGTAAGAGCCCTGAAGGGCTTTTCCATTTTTGCTGGGAACCTCTGGTCCCCATTGCATATGGAGATCCCCATTCCCTCTCCTAGAAGCATTGGCACATACCCCAGTACTCATGAAACCCAACCTAAATTGAACTTAAATTGTATATATCTTGGAACACACTGCCTCATGAGCTAATAAGCATCACATAGCATTAAGAAGAAAAATCAGAGATACTCTGGATAATAAAAGAGCTTTATCATGTACATGTTTGGGGTGTGCTTACTTATCAATCATCAGATGGCCATGGCACTATTCAACATATCCATGCTGATAGCTCATAAACCCAGGAGCCAGATATTAAAATGCAAACACAGAGACATTTCACCAGAAAGGATCCAAGGGGTCACAAGACTCTAGAGTCAGAAAGATCTCCAAAGCCTCTCAAGCAACTATAGTCACTGAGCACCATAGGCTGAACAGGTACAGGTAGGTAGTAGTAGAACCATGTTAGAAATGCATGTTGCCTAGCCTTGGGGTCTTTCCTTATTACCCAAGAGCTCAGGCTATCCTGAACCCTTCTGCTCATAAAATCAGTCACTGGGGGTAGAAGAATAGAGATCAGAACTAAGGTAGACTTGTTCCTACCCCAGTCACCTCTCTCCTGCTTCCTAGCTGCTTCTCCAAACTCCTGGTGAGAGGATACTGATTGTTTATGTCTTCTTGTTGTTATCCAACAATTCCATGTGGCTTCCCAAGATCACATCTTCCCTCTAGAGAGACAAGAGTGAACGGGACGCAGCTCCAGCCAAACACTGGAAATTGATACTCCACGAGACTCCTTCCCCACAGTCCTGCCAAACCACCTCACTGCTGGCCCCAGAGGCCTCAGTGTACTCTGGTCCCAGGCCATTCTATGAGCCGAGAACATCAGCTGCAGCACATCATGACCCAAGAAGAGGGCTGCCAGAAGAAGGGTGGGAAGGGGAACATGAAGGCATTGGAGTGGGACAGAGGAGGGACAGGCTTTCTTAGACACCTCTAAGAGTTCACCAATCCAGGTGATCTGGAATCACCGGGGACCAAAGGTCCATGGCGCCATAGGGAGGGTGAAAGAAACCCCAGGGATCCCAAATTCTCAGATCATCATAGTTAATGTTCAGATGGAAGAGTTCTGTGATCCAGTACTGAGACTGTTCTTACACAGCCATCACAGTGGACTTAGAAGTGGGATATAACCCTGACACCAGTCATTCCCAACGTTAGAGCAGAATCACCTTGAGACACAGTCCACAAGTGATGTCCATGAGGAATCCCAACATCTAACCATATCATTGCTCTAACCAACTTCACTGCAGCTCTTGACCTCCCAGAGATTCTATGACATGGCATTAAGAAAGGGACGCATTCCATTACTAGATGAGGAAAGATAAGACCTTGCCCTCCTGTGAGCTTCTGGGTGACAGCCAGGGACATCTCTCCATCTCTGACTTTTGCCTAGGTAAAGATGGCCAATGATCATTCATCAAAGGTGGAAGGCAGATCCAAATGCCCACCAGACCCTGCCCCAAACACATAAAGGGCGAGCTGCATGTCCTTCATTATATAAAAGTCCTTACCTAGTTCCTAACTAAAGTTTGAAGCCAACCAGTAGAGCCATAAGTAAGGAAATCCAAGTCACTCTTGTTGTATTTCTGAGCACCAAAATGAGCAGGAACTCAGAAGTGACCTCTCAACTTGTCACCAGAGTCTGCACTCTACAGGACCTATCAGTGTACCTGAGACAGAAGCTACCTGAAAGCACCACTCAAAGCCCAGCTGAAGACAAGACATGAGTGATGTTGGGAGAGCAGACATCAGAGACTACCACACCAACTCTTTCATTCTGCTTCTGAAACCATGCATCTGGAAGAAGTGAAGGACAGATGTTCCCATGTAGGAACAGCTCATAAGAAGGCTGGAGACAGTGGGACCTGCGGACCTGGCACTGGACCCTATCTCTGCTACTCATCAACTACATAATTTCTGACAATCTTCTGTAGTTGAAATTAAGAAGTAATAATTGTAATATAATAATACCACCAGATGGCAAGAATGGAAGCCATTTAAAAGAGAGATGTAGAAATGTTGGTGATAGATATGTTCACTAATTTGTGATTGTTTCCCAGGTATGTGAACTTAGCAAAACACAACCAACTATATTTGAGCAGTTAGCTATATACCAGCTATCACTCAATAGAGCTAGGAGGAAACTATATTTTTAAAATGTAAAATAATGCCATAACCTCTTTCTTTGCTTTAAAGGTATTTTTATTAAAATGTTATGTTTTTTCTCTTAAATTATTTTTAAACCACCAAAGCTATGGCCACATAATTTTTCACAAAAGTACCAAAAACATGGTGGAAAAAAGATAGTCCACTCAACAAATAGTGCTGGCAAGACTATATAGCCAGTTGCAAAAGAATGAAATTAGGTCTATAACTTTTCACCTTGCACAAAAATCAATTCAATGTGGATCTAAGAACCTAGTATAAATCCTGAAGAGTGAATCTGACAGGAGAAAGCATAAGACATGTTCTTCAAGCCATCAGGTGACTTTCTAAACTTCAATAGCACAGGAATTATCCCCTAGAATCAACACACACAAAGTTCTGGGGACTGCATGAAATGAGCAGTTATAAAGCAGAAGAAATTATCAGCAGAGGGAACGGACAGCGTATAGAGTGGGAAGGAAAACAGCTGTACTTCAGGTAGGAAGTTCATCTCCAGAATTTGCAACAAACTGCAAAAATTCAGCACCAAGGAAACAAAACTTCCCATCAACGAATAGGCTAATAAAATAACAGTTCTCAAAATCACAAGTGGTCAATAAGTACTTTAAAAATCTTCAACCAAACCAGCCTTCAGAGCATTTTCTGTCCTACTTCAGACTGTTCCTGTGGTGTGGCCATGTTCATTATAATCTCAAAGGAGAAAAAAAAAATCTTGTAAAAAAAAAAACAACAAAAATCAATCTTATTCTGAGCATTCAAGTAACTTTCTGTGTGTATGGACCTAGCTGTACTATAAGTAGTTGGTTTCTATGAGGTGGTTAAAAAGGTCAAATATAAAAAGAACACAGAGAGTAGGGGACAGAGAGCGAGACACACAAACTATTAATGACCGGTAAGTTCCAGTTGGTCCATGATAGTTCCAATTGTTTGTCTTGCCTCATCCCATCTAGTTTAACATTAGAACATTTTCAAAGCTGTCCCAGATGGGACAATAAAATAGAAAGCCAGCCCCTGGGTCACCAGAAAGTGCTGCTAAGTTAAGCACTAGCAGATCTTGAGGCATTGGTATACTAGCTACATTTGGGTCAATGTGTCAATCATCTCAGGGAAGACGATACAGAGCAGCTAGGTTCACAAAGGCAGGAGCCTATAACAGAGTCTGCCCCTACCCTAGTGGGCCAGGAAGCAGAAAGGAAGGGGAAGAGCATAGAGGAAGGTATAACCTTCAAATAGCTTGTCCCCGTGACCTCCCCTTCTTTCTTAACAGCCCCCAGTCTCCTCTCATGGTCTCATATCTATGTCTATAGCATGCACCTATTACCCTTTCCCTCTCTTCACTTATCATAAACTCCTCCACGACATGCCCCAGCCTTCTCTTCAATTCAACAAGAATTTACTAGATAGTAATTGAATACATCAAGAATTCAGTGCACACATAGCACATAGGCCATCATCTCCACACAATCTTTATCTCCTTGGAAACCAGCTAAATGACAGTGAATACATGAGGCATGTGGATGGCACCAAGACTGGGTGACTTGGTGAAAGGGATGACAGATTGACTAATGACCACTCAATGACGTGTCAGCTTCTCGGTCACTGAGGGCTGTCAAATTTTTCTCTAAATATCCTCTTGTATTTCAGTTGTATTTTGTTTTGCAGTTTTGAGTTTTTGGTTCTAATTTTTGTGGATGCTGTTTTGTTCATTGGTGGTTGGTTAGTTGGATGGATGGATGGATGGATGGATTACTGGTTTTCTTTGACCAGTCGTACATTTTCAGTAGAACTGAATAACTCAAGATTTAGGTTCAATTAATGAAAATGAACATGCCTATCCCCATGGCTATAATTACAAAGTATAAAAAATATACTTTGTAATATAATCAATACCACACTGGCCAAGGATTCTGAGGAAAGTAGCTTTCTCTTTCTGTCAGATTCTACGGAAAGCAGTAGCAAGCCACGCACTTCATACAAAAAGGCCTGGGTCCACCATGGGGGCCTGAAATGGAAGACTGAAGTCAACACCACAGAACGTGTAGCAGACATTATCAGAAGGGTAGATAATGTCTTTGGAGACAGACACCATTTGAGCTATCACATCAAGCCTCATGAGACCTGCAGGCTCACAGGCTCCTTGAGTGTGTGAGTGCATAGATTTGCTGCTCAGGCCACTTAAGATTGTTTTTAGTGAAATGCATCTGAGGTTTCTGGAGCAGAGGGTCCAGAGACAGCATTCTAGACAGCTGAGTTCAACTTTGACTACTTTATAATGGGATTTGCATATGTAAAAGGACTATGGGTCAAAAAGAAGAAATAGAGCAAAAGGAGCAAAGAAGCATCAAGGAATGGACCTCATGTGGAGACTAGCCTGTCAGAAGCAAGGGAGTGTCACGATCATACTGTCTTCTGTGTTTGCTCCCCATGGGCCTAACAGTGGAGATCTTGATGGGTCAATTTTATACGTTCACACAGATTCATTATGCTATCAACAACACAGAGAGTGGGAGGGATTCTCCTGTCAAAGGATCCTCAAGGGAATGCCTTGGAAATTTCTTTCTCCATGGAGATCAAGTTAGCAATGGCTCCCTCTCTCTAATGTGACCAAACATGCAATGGGGGTAGCACCTGTCCATCCACTCTGAGGTTTGTCTAGACTGTGGTTTAATTGAATAATGGAACAAGTATCCTGCACATCACAGAGTCAGGCTGTGGCCTTTACATGGTCTCAGGAGTCAAGCAGGGCAAGTAACTGAACATAGGGCTTTGTTTTCCTTCTAGGGTCACTAATCCTTCATAAGTGGCCTTATGGATAGAAGCAGAGTAGACACTGGACATGGATAGAGAAACTCAAAAACCTTCCAGAAATCTGGCATATGATATTTAGCTGAAGAACAGTTTATTCAAACCAACCATTTCAATAACCCATCCGCCTAAGTCTTGGAAGGACACAGTCCTCTCTGTTCAACCACCTATGGGCCCTGAAAGGAACTCCCATGTTTTTCATGCATGCCACAGTGCTGTGTCATCACCCTTACACATGTAAGGTTTGTTAAGTGTCACAATGACTGAGGAGAATTAATAACCATTATAGTATAATGACAGGGACACCTGCCACATATGCTTTGGTGTCCTGGAAAATAACACACAAGGAAAAAGTACCCTTCCAGAAATACACGATGCTCCACTGAAACCCGGTGTCCCAAGTCTTCAGAAGTTCAAATGGAAAAACACTGTGTTACCCTGCTAACCTACCATGTCTGGTATAAAAAAAATGGAGCTCACACCTATTTCATCAGTACCCCGCCCCATCCCCCCAGACTCATATATGACTTGTTCATGTGAAACTTAAATTGGTTTATGAATAAAAGCCATTAAAACAGCTAACATGTATATTATGAATCTGATATTCCTGAACTGCTCAGGGGCACTCAGGAAAGGATATGTCACTATGATAAAAAAAAAAATCACAGAATAAGTTTGAGAGCCTACGGATCTGGATTGCCATGGAAATAAAGCATTAGCACAGAATGTTCTAGGTGTTAAGAGGGAACTAGGGCACATAAGGAGGCGTCAGAAAGGTCCCACTAAATCCGCCATTCCCCTCCTACTTCCCTTGTGACCATAGTAGGTAGTTTTTCTGCATCTCAGTTTCCCTTTTGGCAAAACAGAAAAACCCTAATCATCACACTCTGTGGCGCCATCACAGAGTGCCTGTGGAGATCCTCAGTGATACAAAGGAGATGCTTACCAAGCTTCCTGGCACGGAACACTGCTCAACAGCAATGACACGTAAGTGGTGTCCTCGGTCAGAGGACTCTGAATTCAGGGGGGTTGTGAAATCCACTTCTCAACATCCTCCCCGTCTTCCCAGAACCCCCTGGCTCCTGGGGCATTTTTCCCTTATATGAGGTGAGAGCCTAGTTTGGAACATGTCCTCTCCACCCAGCCAAAACAGGCTCTTGGACAGTCGTGACCCTGTGCACACACTGCTGTGGAGCCTGCCCTTCCTGGGCCCACCCATTCCTCTGCTTAGCCTCCGGTCTGGAAGAAAGGGGTCATCAACCTCGCTAATTAAATCTGCAGATGATAACAACTGGGCGGCGGGCGCTGCAAACGGCACCAGAGAGGATGGGGAAATAAACGAGAAGGGACCTGGGGAGTTTAGAAAATATGGGACAGGAAATAGCAAAATGAGATTCAATGCAGAAGAATGCAAGGGACTCCAAGTGCAGAGAATGTGCAGATTCGTAGAGTGGAAGGGGAGAAGGCTGGGGAAAGGCTGAGACGAGGAAGGACAGGAGTCTGGTGACAAGTGACAGACCGGGAGCCAGGAGTGAGCAAGAGGAGGAGGCACAGGAACCATGAGGTAGGAACATAGGCAGGATTCTGTGACCTAGCTCTGCCTGGACCCGTCCAAGAGGGCCATTCAGCACTCTCCAAGCCTTGTCGCCAGAGGCTCCTTCCAGTCTCCGCTCTGGGCTCTCTTCTGTAAGAAGCCTTTCTGAACTCTTGGATTGGACACTGCCAGCTGCCCACTGTGGTCATGCTCAGCGTGGTCATGCTCACCGTGGTCGCAGTTGCTGCAGTTGGGAGCGGCCGCCCTCCTCTCACTCCCTTCTCCCCAAGAACAAAGACTCAGTTCTGTCTCTCCCTGCTTTCCTCCTTGTACCCAACCTGGCACTAAGTCCAAGGTAAGCTTTAAACAAAAATAAAGGTCGAGGGCTTGCCTTCAAGAGCATTTACTATGCTGGGTGAATCGTAACTTGTTTATTTTGAGCTTTTGGCCTAACATCCGCTTATTGGTGAGTGCATACCATGTGTGTTCTTTGTGACTGGGTTACCTCGCTCAGGATGATATTTTCTAGTTCCATCCATTTGTCTAAGAATTTCATGAATTCATTGTTTTTAACAGCTGAATAGCACTCCATTGTGTATATATACCACAATTTCTGTATCCATTCCTCTGTTGAGGGACATCTTGGTTCTTTCCAGCTTCTGACTATTATAAATAAGGCAGCTATGAACATAGTGGAGCATGTGTCCTTATTACATGTAGGAGCACCTTCTGGGTATATGCCCAGGAGTGTTATAGATGGGTTTACGGGTAGTACTATGTCTAATTTTCTGAGGAATTGCCAAACTGATTTCCAGAGTGGTTTTACCAGCTTGCAATTCCACCAACAATGGAGAAGTGTTCCTCTTTCCCCACATCCTCTCCAGCATCTGCTGTCCCCTGAGTTTTTCATCTTAGCCATTCCGACTGGTGTAAGGTGGAATCTCAGTGTTGTTTTGATTTGCATTTCCCTGATAACTAAGGATGCTGAACATTTCTTTAGGTGCCCAGCACAGGAAGCTCAAGAAGAAGGAGGACTTAAGTGAAGGTGCTATGGTTCCTCTGAGAAAGGGAACATAATACTCACAGGAGCAATAAGGGATGCAATGTGTGGAGCAGAGTCTGAAGTAAAGGCCACCCAGCAACTGCCCTACCTAGGGATTCATCCTATAAACAGTCACCAAACCTCGACACTATGACAAGAAACGTGTACCAAAAGGTGTATGCCATGGCTGTCTCCAGAGGGGCCCTGCCAGTGCCCTACAAATACAGAGGCAGAAACTAGCAACCAACTATTGGGCTGGGCTTGGGGTCCCCAGCAGAGGAACTGGAGGGTGGTCCGGAGGAGTTGAAGGGGTTTATTGCCCCATGGGAAGAACAATGACTTTGGACACCCAGACACCCCAAGACTCCCAGGGACTGAACCATCAACCAAGGGGTATACATGGTTCCAGACAAAAATGTGGTAGAGGAATGCCTTGTTGGGCATCAGTGGGAGGAGTGGTCCTTGGTCAGGTAAAGGCTCAATAAAGGTCCCAACAAAGGGAAATGGTTGGGGTGGGGGGTGGGAGGAGGTGGGAGTGTGTCGGGTAGAGGGGCATATACATGGAGGCAGGGGGTGGGAGGAGGGATAGGGAATCTTTGGGGAGGGGATTTTTGGGAGGGGGGAAATTGGGAAAGGTTTTATCATTGGCAATGTAAATGAAGAAGATACTCAATTAAAAAAAAAAAAGAGCATTTACTGCTCCAGCAGACAGAAGATCCAGTTTCAGTTCCCAGCACCCACATCAGGGGGCTCACAAGTGCCTGTAACTTCAGTTCCAAGGGATCTGGTGCCCTCTTCTGACCTGCACAGGCACCTGCACACGATGTGCAAATACATGCACACATAATACATATACAAATGAAAAATAAACTATTTTAATTAATAAAGTGGACATTGACATAATCTGAACTAAGAGGGAATTCTTCTCCCCACCCCTCATGGACTATCTATCTGAGGCCACCCTGTCTTTATCTCCAGGTCCATGATTCTGGAATAACGCTCCATGCATATGTGGTATTCCTACATTAGTACATTCTTGAAACAGTACATGCTGTCTGATTACCCAACCCAGAGGCCTCTTAGGCCAAGAACAAATAACAAGGGACTCGTTGGGGAACTTAAGGGATGTTGTATGACTGTGAGCTGAAGAGCACAGGGTGGCTTCTCAGAGGCTACAGTTGTTTCCCTGAGGCACCAGACCTCATTCAGCAGAGACCGTTATCAACCATAGCAATAATAAAGAGCAGTCAGGAAGATAAGGTTGCCTGATGCTCAGAGGACTTAAATACGGCTCACTGGCCTTGGGGGCAGAGACTCTAACAGCTGTCTTGGACCACTGTTGATTCAGTGCCTATGAAAAAGTCTTCTTTTGTAGATATGCCATAGTTCCCAGCAATATGTTTTAAGAGTTAAATTAAGCAAAATAGAAAAAAATATGTTTCTTTAAAACTGAAGCTACTTTGGTACTATGGACAAGAGAAAGGAGAAGTCAGCGGTATTGAATAATCCCCCTGACAGGGCCCAGGATTGAAGATGCTCCAAGAGAGTATTCCCTGAAGATCGGGGTCACAATGATTTGTTTCAAGAGGTCAGTGGAAACAGCCAGTCCACGCCATCTTGACACCTCCACAGACACACTGTTCCAGAGTGTTCACCTCTCCAGGCCAGAAGAGACTAAAGACAGTCTGTGACACAATCCATGTCTGGTGCCAACCCTGCTTCTTCTCATCCGTGCTGAGGAGCAATGTAAGCCTCCCTTGGACACTGCTTACAGCTTACCGCAGCTCAGCCAGCCAGGCTAACCTCTGAAGGTCCCTCCCACCCAAAGCCCCAAAAACCTCAGCCGCTCAGTCTGAAGAACAAGCCTTGTAGCCGTTCTGCTAAACACATAAAGCATGATGAGCCTCAGAGCCCCAGCCTCCAGAGGGGCCCCGGGCTGAGTCTGTCCATGCATGGGTTACAGAGACGTTGAGACACAACTCAGAATTCCATTTGTCTTCTTTAGCTGAGTTCTTTTGCTATTCTCATCTTCTGAAACTTAAGATGGTCAAGGATCCTACTTGAGGGCAGGCATCTCCTGGCAGAGGGAGAAGTGTAAGAGTTTTCAACTGCGTTTTCAACTGCCCAAGAACAGCATGCATATACTCCAAAGAAGGGGATAACATGCAGCAACACAGGTCAGAGAGAGCACAGAGGAGCCCCAACGACAGAGATATCTTATTTTATAGTTTACCTACTATGACGATATGCTGGTAGGGAACAGTAAACCTGTTGATCTTATGGAACAAATTCATTAAGTGTACCCTACTTTCATCTTGGTGGCTTTTCTAAAGGGTCAACAAAATGACTCCCTAAACAGTGGGTTCTCAACCTGCTCATCACCAAGTCCTCAGCACCCAAGAACTTCCCAGTGTTGAGAGCAATGCAGTGCTGAGACAAATGCAACCAATAGAGAGTTTCAGAAACATCCCCATGGTGGTGGAAGAATCCAGGTCTTCGACATGCATGGCCAGAGGAGGCCCAAAGTGGCCCTAGGAAAGCCCAGCCTTTCCTACCCAGAATCCTTCAAATGTCTCCTACACCCAGATTCAGGAAGGCTGCAAGAATGTGGCAGAAACCAAAGGGAAGTGGAGATGCTCCATCTTCTAAGTCCTTTTTATTTGACCTGCAGACAATAGAATCAAAGAAGCCATCTAAAAAACTAGTCCAAAACTACCAGCTAAGATTACCAGGTCGAGATCAGCGTGACAGAAAGGTCCCTGTGTCCTTTTGTTCTGTCTCTGTAGATTTTCCCAGCCATTCGAACAGTCTACCCAAGAGCCTCCACAGTCTTGGCCTCACTCCGAAGACTCTGTGAACTGTGTATTCCCTCCTCCAAAGTCTGGAAGCACACAACCAATCCAGGTGCCTTCAGCATGGAGATACTTAAGTGGCTATTGAAGATTTTGCCCCTCTGGGACAAGGATACATTTTGGAAGCCTAGATCTGCAGAAGATCTGACTTTCCCTACCTATTCTATTACAACCCTGTTTCCCTAGCTATTTTATGCATTCCTAGTCTGATTCCCAACAGTAGAAAACATAGTTATGAGGTAGCAATGAAAATAATTTTTTATGGCTGGGGGTCACCACAACATAACATAAAGAACTGTATTAAAGGGTCTCAGCACTAGAAAGGTTGAGAGCCACTGCATTAGAAGAACAGACTATGTTATTAAGGTGTCAAGTTCATCATTGCATAATGTATAGACATGCCAAAATACCACACAATATTTCATAAAGACAGTTATTATCTGTCAATTAAACTTTACAAAAAATGAATTGCAACTTAGCTTTTAAAAAACCCTAAATTTCCATTTCCGAACAAATGGCCTTGTCAGGTCCAAGGTCCCTGACAGTGCTTTATCGAGGGAAAGAGCAGGCCATGTGCGTGAGAGGAGGTCTAACAAAATGCAAAAACAAGACAGAACAAAAGGCTCCAGGATTGGCATCCCTAATTTTCCACCCCTGTGACCTTGGCAGTGACTAAGACCCTCTGAGTTCTAGTTCATAAATGGGGAAAATTATGTCCCTTACAGGACGACTGTGAAGATCTGGGACTGAGAGGAGTGGGAAATGTCACCCCAGATGTACAGTGGCAGGCATACAGGTTGGCTTCCTACAGTGATGGGGTAAGATTTACACTGAGAGCTCTTTTATGTTTTCAATGTTTGGTAACATGGGCGGGCTGCCTCTTTTCACTGCAAAGCTCCTATAGATTGCTGGTTGATGCTGCTGACAACATAGCCAGATAAAGGAGAATGAGAGAGAAGGAGGAAGACAGAATAGTTCATAGGCCCACCAGGGGCAGATGGGACCACTTCCACTTGAAAGTGTCTAAGGATCAATCTCCCCTCCCCCTCCCTCTCTACCTCTTCCTCTCCCCCTCCTCCTCCCTCTCTCCCTCTCCCTCTCTCTCTCTCTCTCTCTCCCCTGTCTCCATCCCACCTCCACCTTGTGTTCCCAGACTCCCAAACTTTGGCCTCCTGTTGTTGTCTGTTGTTGAGCCAGCTAAGCCACTGGCTCAGGGTAAATCTGAGGCTGCTGTGCAGATGACAAATGAATGTGGGATTCTCTGAGAAAATACCATCCTCTTTGTATCCCATGCCCCCGGAAATCTGCATCTTGCCCTTGCTGAGGGATTTAGGCTGAAGCCAATCCAGCATACTGGGGATGCCAAGGGGAGAGGCTGGCTGTTCAAACCTTCAGGAGAAGGAGTGTGTCCTGCCAATCTGAGATGAGCTTCATCGGAGACTCCCCTCTGGATGTTAATCCAGCCTTTCCATCAACACATCAGGACAAATGAGGTGTTTCTGTCAATCACTGAAGATGTGCAGCATTCCAGCTGTATCCTCCTGAGATAATGGAGCTTCTTGGGAGACATTCAACATAGAAAGAAGCTCTTTGTTCAGGGGCAGTGAGATGTTTTGAAAGAACGAGTCTGCAGGTGGTCATAAGCCTGGCGTGAGGAACTGCAGGGTTCAGTGACAGCCTCATAGCACTCTAGAGAGGTCTCCTAGACCTAAGAACACCGGCCAGAACTATAGAATAGTAACGTCATTGAACCACACCCAATCAAGAAAACTCATGGAAGTCCACATCTCTCACAGGCAGATTTGCAAAGATGTGGATGGAGGTTCCAGCGTTCAGTGCTTTCACACACCCAGAAAGTCACTAGCATAAGCAAGGAGAAAACCTCAAGGGAAACCCACACACTGAGAATCCCCTCAAGAAGCTCACAGACTGAATAACAGGTGTGGTGATACACAAGCTTTAATCCCAGCACTCTGAGGCAGAGGCCACTTCGAGGCCAGTCTGGTCTCCAAAGTGAGTTCCAGCACAGTCAGGGCTACAGAGAAACCCTGTGTCCAAAAACAATGAAGTGGAGGAGGAAGAGGGAGGAGGAGGAGGAGGAGGAGGAGGAGGAGGAGGAGGGAAAAATATAAAGGGGAGGTGGTGATGGTGTTGGTGGAGGAAGAGGAGGAAGAGGAAGAAGAAGAGGAGGTGGGAAAAGAGGAGGAAGAGGAGAAGGAAGAAGAGGAGGAATCTGCTTACAGATTGAAGAACCATCCGTGAATCTAGGGGAAAGACTAGAAGCCAGAGACTGCAGAAAATCTTAAGAGAAATGATGCTAACATTGATCCAGGCTCTTTCTGTGCAGGTCACAGGTCAGTGTGCAGTGTCACACTGGGGTATGCCTGTAAGTACCTGGGTAAACAAATTGCTTTTCTTTCTTCCTGTGACTAGATGGCAACAGTCCCTGGACTTGGTTTGTCCTGTCCACGAGCTGGTTGAACTTAGACCAGCGCTCCTGCCTTCGCGTCACTCCTCTTCACATGTGAGCTCCAAGAACTTTCCCAACCCCTGCATTTCCTTCAAACATGATACTCAGCCATCTTTCTCCCACTCTGGCTTTACCTCCTGGCCTTGACTGTATCCTTCCTGGCATCCTGGACATCCATGAAGCTCTGGATAGACCCTCAACTTGTTCCAGGTCTCTTATGTCTCATCCCTACGGGCCATATGTGCCTGTGGATGTTAATTATCAACTTGACTGGATTTAGAATCATCACAGAAGCACACACTCCTGGGTGTATCAATGGTGATGTTTGTAGAAAGATTTAACAGAGCACAGAAAACCCAATCCTGGATGTGAGTGACATTGGCCAACCGGAGGGGGTCTCAGACTCGGTGAGAAACACCAGTGAGCTAAGTTGCAGTGTCCAGCCCGCCTAGCTTCCTGACCACAGACGCAGTGTGACCAGTTGCCTCCTCCTCCTTCTGCCACGCCTTCCCTGCCGTGATGGACTGTATGTCCCCTCAAACTGTCAGCTAAAATTATCGTACCCTCCTCCATACATGGCTTCTGTTGGTATTTTGTCATTCGCTATTATGGGAAAAATAAGGAATATGTTTTTTAAACCCTCCCTCCAGCCAGAAACATCGTATTCACCTGCAGTGTTCCATCTCCCCAGACAGCTCCCAAGACCACCATTCTCTGAGTTCTGAACATCAGAAAGTCTGTAAGGATTTTCTGTTTCCATTTAGGACTGGACCATTACTAAAGCTAGCAGTCTTTAGCCAACTTTTCTGTAAAGCACTGTGACTACTTCACTCTTTGCAGGCCTTACTCGGCAATGGCATTGAATCACGAAAGTGTTCTTAAGCCGTGTGTGTGTGTGTGTGTGTGTGTGTGTGTGTGAGAGAGAGAGAGAGAGAGAGAGAGAGAGAGAGAGAGAGAGAGAGACTGAATCCCACTACAATTCTTATTTATGAAAATAGGTCATGCAGAACCAGGAGAGGGCTCCGTGATAGGAGCTAAGCAAGCACAAGAACCCGAGTTCATAAACAAAGCCCTCATGGAAGATCACAGGCATGGCCATGAGCACACATAACTGCAGTGTGAGGATGGAGGTCATGCAGAGACGGCGAGAGGCCAGGGGCTTGCGGGCCATGCAGCCTGTGCCAAAGGGATGAGCCCCTGTCTGGGGAATGAGGCAGACACTAATAAAGAAAGAAGCTTAGCATCTTCCTCTGACCTCTGAGTGTGCACGTGGGTGTGCTCACAAGTGCATGCCCAATATGTGATATAATACTACAATACTCTATTGCTCCTTCCCCATCTGTCTGTCTCTCTCTGTCTCTCTGTCTCTCTGTCTCTCTGTCTCTCTCTGTCTTTCTCTCTGTCTCTCTCTCTCTCTCACACACACACATGTGCACACACACCTAATTGGGTAGATTCACTCTGTGGGGCATAATTGTTCATACCTTACCCTCGAGCCAGCCTAACTAATAGGCATCTCCCACTGGCCCTTCTCTCATTGCCGTGACTATGAGCATGCCTCGATGCTAGACTGGAATATGGGGTTCTTGACTGCTGGATCTGCTGGCTCTGTGCATTCTAACCCTTGAGTCCCCATGTTATTGCTTGCCCACATATAATATTTATCCAACTAATGCTTGGACATGTTTCCCATACTACAATGTAAGGAGAGCATCGTTAGAATAGACTAGGCAGCATCCACAAGCCAACCAGCACAGATGATGGTGGATGGACCAGGGTTGAAATCCAGCCCATAACTCATGCCACAGCATACTGGGAAAGCGACTGCCTTGCTGGCCTCAGCATACATGATCTTGGAGGGAACTCTGTCTGATACATCAAAGGGCACATGGCCCGATCAAAAGTTTGGACCAGACATTCCACCTCCTGGATCCAGGCCTCCGTTCCCTCCCACTCAACCAATCCAGACTGATAGCACTCCTGGGACTTGGATCGACCTGAGGGGCAGACATCTGTGGGAGCTTTAATCTGAGCCCGCAGCTGACACATAATATCTACCACTAAAACATTCATTCTGCTGTGCAGTCTGAAAGAGCATCCAAACACCAGGACCCTCCATCCTTCTGATGCTCCTGAGGTTACGAGCAGTGAGCCGCATCACAGGACCGCCGTCTAAAGCTGGCGAGGCCTAAACTGTATGTAGAACAAGAGAAAACCCTACTTCCTGACACATTACACATATGTGCACATGCGTACATGCATGTGCGCGCACGCACACACAAACACACACACACACAAACACACACACACACATACACACACACAAACACACACGCGCATATGTATACCACATAGCAAACCCACTGATTCACTTCCAGAGACAAAAAAATAAGACCCCATTCAGAAGAGAAATGAGGAAGAAATAAAGTTCAAGGCCACATTCAATAGAAAAATGGGAGAAGTAACTTTGGGTTTTTAACTAGAGAGAAACTGAGGCAGGAAGCAGAGGGAAGAATTCTGACATCTGACGTCCAATAGTATCTGCAGTCAAGGTTCAGGCGTGGCACCTCAGAGCTGGTTCAGGGACCGCTCAGAAAGAAGTGTCTCCATGGCCCAAACATCAATCATAATAATATGCTAAAATATGATTAGAGCCTTAAAGCAGTTTTTAGACTTGTGTTGGTTCCTTAAGACTCATACAAAGCATTTTCATCACTCCCCTTTCCTCCCCTCTCCTCCCTTCCCCCCAACCCTTCTCAGGTCCACTCCCCTTTCCCTATCCACCCAACTTTGTGCCTTAAAATCATTCTTAAGCCCATCAAACAGACACCCAAGTTATTACATTATTATTATTTTAATCATTTACACCTGCCTTCATTAACTCTCATTTTAAAATGAACACAGATAGTTATTGTAGGGCACTGACCTATTTCCAAAACTCTATGCCACTCGGAACCTCAGAATAGATATTCACTTGGAGGGGTCTTTCCAGGTATGATTAGTTGTAGCTGGTGTGTGATTACACTGTCTTAGGGTAGCGCTAACCCTCAGTGTCCACAGAAACAAACACACAGAGACACAGACACACAAACACACAGAGAGAGACAGAAAGACAGAGAGATAGAGAGAGAAGACAGCAATGTAATATGGCTGGATGAAAGGAGCCACAAGCCAAGAAATGACAAAGTTGTCCTCAGAGGCTGGGAAAGAGTCATGGACAATTCTTCTTCAGAGCATCCAGAAGGTATCAACCTCGCTTACTCCTTGCTCTGGATTCCTAGTCACCAGAGCTATGAGAAAACAAATATCAATTGTGTTAAGTCAACACATTTGAAGTGACATTAACTCAGGAAGTTTACCCAGCTGATAACTTAAGAAATATTAGGCTGAGCATTTCATCACAAGTAGGCTAACATACTAGTTTAAAAAATAATAATAATAATGAAAAAGACGACTTCCTGGGCTCAAATACCCTGGGCTCAAATACTATCTAAACAGTCACCCTGTATAACCTTGGGTAAGTTATTTAGCTTTTCTGTGCCTCAGTTGCCCATTTTACAAAATAGTAAAACTACTGACCTTTCAAGGTCATTTTTTAAACCAATCATCATTGAGTACTAAGTGTCCTTCTCAAGAAATACCACCAGCCTCTCCAGACATTAGCCACAGTATTCTATCACTTTCTCCATGACAGTCAGCTTGTGGTGAGTAATATTTATTGTTGGCTTGATGGAGAATTGAGGTCACAATGGACTCAAATCAGTGGGAAAGATTGTATAGGTTGGGTTACTTGAGGTAGGAAGACACCCTTCATGCAGAGAGTAGAGTCCGAGACCGAAGTCTTCATGAGACTGAGGCAGACATGGGAACAATGGCTGCATTTGCAGAGTATGGTGAACTGACAGAGGGAAGCTAAGGAGTCATTAGAGAAGGGAAATTGGAGAGTGCACAGCGTTTCTGACTGAGAAGGACACAGACAAGGACACGGAAGCAAGAAGCCTCCGTGCAAGGGGGTTGGCATGACTAGAGCCAAGGGTGGTGGGTCAAAGAAAAGGGTAAAATAATGGACAACGCAAAAGTGTGGATTAGAGACTCATTAGGAAAGAAAGAGTGGAGCAGTAGGATTCAGGAGTGTGAACCGGCTCTTTGGTGCTGAGAGCCATTGAAATATTTCATGTAAGGAATTGTACGTTCAGCGTTACACCTAAATGTCTTCTCCGGTTCAACACTAAGATGCCCTGTAGTCTATTGCAGTGATTTTAAAAAAGAGAGGTGCTGAGTGCTGGCAGCAATAGGGAGAGTGAGGTGTGGAGAAATGGGAAAAGGGGGATAGCCGGGTCCTGAGACGTGATGGGTAGAGAAATCTAGGCGAACATCCAGATTCTGACATAGACGTGGAGAGTGATCGGGAAGGAGAAGACAGAGAGCTGGGCAACATGAGGGCGTGGCTTTGACAAGAGTGCAGCAGCATTCACAATGTTTCTGGCCACACAGCTGTCTCTAGCCAATAAAGTAGGTAAGATCCTGGAGGCAGACTTAAGTGGTGGCACTCAGGTAAAGGAGGGCTAGGTGAGTTTGTGGGAGTCGTCAAATGTAAGTGGATAATAACATAAGCCACAGGTGTGGGTGGAATTACCCAGATGTCTTACAGAAGCAAAGGAGTAGAGAGTGAGGTGCCAGCTGGTGTAAGGTGTGGGACTGACATGGTGGGAGAAGCGAAAGGGTGAGGAAATCCAGGGTAGCATCTGGATTCTAATACAGACAGGGTTAGGACAGCAAACACAGAGAACAGGGATGACACAAAGAGATAAATCACTAAAGACAGAGCTGAACTCTTCCTATTTGAGAGGGAAATAGGAAGGACGGAACACATAAAGGATATGGGGGGGCAGAATCTGGGGGGAAATCAGATTAAAACCCAAAGGAAGAGAAAATAGAAAGATTGAACAAGTGGTTACCATGTTAAATAAACCAATGACTGATACAGTTGTGTGTTACTGAGTTAGAAACCCTAGACGAAAGTGAGTAATGAAGGGGTGGGGGTAAGATTACCATAGTCCCTAAAACTTAATTGGTACTTGGACATGATGGATGGATGGATGGATGGATGGATGGATGAACAAACAGATGGAAGAAAATAGTCTCACATGACTGCCAGCAATGGAACCCACTGTCAACACCCTTCATTGAATTTGATGGATCTTTCCAGAGCTAGAGAGATAGATCAAGTTAACCCAGAGCATCCTTTCCAGACTTAGCTTTATACTATTCCTCATAGATCTACAGAAACAAAGAAATGCACAGTCCACAGAAAAAGAAAAAGGAGAAAGCAAGGAAAGGAAAAAGGAAAGAACTAGAAACTTTCCTACCCAGAAGGGAACGGTCAGCCCATCTACCCCAGCTTCTGGCAGAATGTCAAGAACAATTTTCAACACACCATCCCATCTAGAGAAGCCTGTGTGTGTGTGCACCCCAGTCAGACTGCTCTAGGGAAGGGATGAGTGTCTACACTATCACTTTGTGCTTTCTGGCAAGGGAAATGGAAAAACCCGGCCTCAGCAGAGCTGCCGCCCGCCCCTGAAGCCAACAGCACAGCCCCAGGCCAAGTCGCTGGGAAATGCATCAGATCAAACTCAATGATCAATAATAAACTCACCAGCATTCTCCAAGCCAAGGGGGTGGAAATTCAGAAGGGGCAATCCAGGAATTCCTCCTGGGACGCCACAACACTCGTTCCCTGAAGTTAATAGACTTCGCCACTTTCCTAGATACACCCACAGTGTCACGAGGTCAGGGTTAGGGGAGTGAAAATAGCAATTAAAGGGTCTCCACAAGCCCCTAAGTTCCTTTCTCTCATCTGTAGCAGGAAAAAAAAAGATTGAAACTCCTTGTAAGGTTTAACCAATCAAGTAAGAAAATGTATCAGCCATACAATTCAGTGGAAGAATGTTCCTCTGTTAAACAATGTGCCTGGAACACTCTCTGTCTCATTGTCTTGGGCTGGAGACCCAAGCTATAGAAATAAATTAACAAGTTCAATAATGTTCATCTCGGGCTGGCCTACTGGCAGATAAACATCCTGCCTGGACCAGAGCTGAATTAACCCTTTCAGGGTTCGGAAGGTACGAGAGGGCAGAAGGAGAGAAGGCAACATGTAAACAACTATTTAAGGAAAAATGCAAGCCTTGTGGCAAAGGAGGGAAGCCTTTTCCTGAAGAATCTTTAAGAATGGGGTGGGAAGAAACAACAGAAACCGCTAGACTTAAGTTTGGGGTCTTTCTGACCCCTATCAAAGTTAGTCTCTGTGGTTCATGACCTCTTCCGTGACCTCAAAAAATAAAAGCCCACAAAAGTCCCATCTGGGCACCAGGAATGCCACAAGGCAGAGGCCAAGCTTCAGCCTCTGTTACAAATGAGAAACGTAAGTGGAGAGTGATTTTCCTGGGACCAAACTCACGTCCTCCCACTAGGGAAGCGGGTGCTCTGCTCTGACCTCTCCATTTCTTAAGAGCCTTGGACCTTGATGGTACCTGCAAGCTTAAAGACTGGATCTGCTCTTCTCAGAGGCACAGAGGAGGGACGTGCCAGCTACAGGTCTTGACCCACCGGTTGGACAGAGGACATTCACAGCTTGGTCAGACATCAGACAGACTAGTGGCTGCAGATCTAGAATCGTGTGATGAATCGTCTTCCTCAAAGCTTGGAAAAGAAGATCAAAGGCAGCGAGGCATTAGCTGGGTGGTCTGAGACAGCAACGGTGGGGGCAGAGCAAAAGACGCAGCAAAGGAGACGGCGGCTCGCCCACACCCCCAAACAAAGCTGGCCTTGTTTGCCTGACTCAAAGTCCACAGCAGAGAAAGCAGAGGAATCTTGACCAAAATGCAGCCACAAGGCCTAGGTTAGACCTCTACAGTCCACAGAGCCACACCATCAGGAGAGAGACACTGGGCAGGAGGAGACAGACAGCAATAGGGGTAAGAGAACGGGAGACGAAAGAAAGTTGCCCCATGGACGGCGACGGCTGCTTGCTGAGCTGCACATGAGCCCCCTTGTCACTGTGGAGTATTAACTGCCAACCATGTACCCTGCTGGATATCTCAAATGCCACTAAACACCTATTTTGTGTCATCTAGAATTTCATCAGTGGCTCCAGTTTCTCTCTGCCAGTTTGCTAGCCTTCCTAGGATGCTGAGGACAGGTCACTTGAACACCTGGGCCTCAGGGGCAGAGCTCCTACCCCCAGTCCATTGAAACCAAAGTTTACCAGGGTAGAAGAACTTGGCCTGCTCTGGTCCAGAAGCACACCTGACGATGCTGTGGCCTCTGCAGTTTCTCACACATTTGCCACAATGCTGTATGAACCATAGGGATTCCCTCGTTGTCTGTTTAATCTGAATCCTGAGTGCTCTCCTGCTCAGTCATTTGTGCCCTCAAACACGTATGTAGACTTTTGCATGGAGTTGTGTGTGATGTCTGCTTACTTCTCCAGGCTTCTAGATATTCTTCAGACTTAGAGAGTAGGTTCCACGGAGAGAGTGTGGAAGGAATGGGAGGCAGAAAACTCAGGTACTGGGGTCCCTGTTCCTCCCCTGGGTCACAAACACCGTAAGGCTGACTCTCCTTTGCTCTCTGTTCTCTGCTGAGGGAAATATGTAGTTTGTTCTGCCACAAATACCAGCCTCAGTGCGCTGTTTGCCTTAATATCAATGTTAAGGGGGATCAGTTATCATGGGCTGGATCCATCAGACTCTGGATCAAAATAGACCTTTTTCTTAATAAACTAAGTACCTTGGGTATTTAATTAGAGTACTGAAACCTGACATGGTTAAACACATTGCTTTCCTAGATCTTGGATTTTTTTATGATAAATTGAGACTCTTGGCTCTTGTATGGTCATTAGCACCTATAATCTCAGTACTTAGAAGGCAGAGGGAAGAGGATTACTGTAAGCTGGAGTCCAACCTGGATAACATAGTAAGTTACAGGCAAGCCAGGGCTAAATTGTGAAACAGCATCTCAAAAACAAAAATCAAATCCAAAACAAAATAAAGATAAGGAGCTTGGGTGAGATGGCCAATCTCACCCATCACTTCCACTCTGATACATATAAGCAGTGTTTTTATTTATAATTAATTCTTATTATGCCTAATTATGACTGGCATAACACCTGCCCTATGGCAATATATTAAAAATCCTCATTTTGTAAATAAACCAGTGTACTCAATGGAGATGTGTAAGCTAGGGCTCCATCTCGGGTACCATGAGGAAACAAGAAATAAATGAGGGAAGGAAGGAGGAGAAATGCAGGGATAGGAGCATAGGAAAGGAAGGAAGGAGGGAAGGAAGGAAGGAAGGAAGGAAGGAAGGAAGGAAAGAAGGAAGGAAGGAAGGAAGGAAGGAAGGAAGGAAGGAAGGAAGGAAGGAAGGAAGGAAGGAAGGAAGGGAGGAAGGAAGGAAGGGAGGGAGGAAGGAAGAAAGGAAGGAAGGGAGAGAAAGAAAGAAACAACAAAACAAAGAAAAAAAAAAACAGGACACAGGAAAGTTTAAAATGTGCCCCAAGGCAGCATGGGTAGTGCAGAGCAGTCATGGGACCCAGGGACCACCCATCTGAAAACCCAGCTTCAGATCACAGAGCACAGTAAGCAAAGGGAAGGGCATCTCTGCAGCTAAGGTACAACACAATACTACTAACGCTCAACACCAGTTGGTTGCAGCACGCCACAAGGACCCTGCAAAATTCATGAGAGGAGAGGGTGAGACTCTGAGCTTCTGTGCAGAGTGCAGGGGCAGCTCAGTTTCAGAGGTGTGATCCTCTCCCAGGAACTTGACTGGTCTCACACACAGGCTGCTGCTAAGGTGGAGCCTGCCCTTTACCCCTTCACTAGTACTTCTTACTGCACTCCAAAGAGCCCCTGATGAAGAGCAGTGCCTGGCCAAAGGAAGTCCGAAGGCAGTGCCAGACCGCTAGAGTCCACAAGAGCCTCCCAGCCTCCCTCCCTCCGTCCCTACCTACCTACCTACCTACCTTCCTTCCTTTTTTGAATAATTTTTATACAATATATTCTGATCATAGATTCTCCTCCCTCCCTTCCTCCAAGATCCTCTCCATATCCCACCCATCCAACCCCAAGCCTTCTTTCTCCTTGTCCCTAGAAAACCAAACTGGCCAATTTAAAGGAGGAGGACAACGACAACGGGGAGGAGGAGAAGGAGGAGGGGGAGGAGGAGGAGGAGGAGGAGGAGGAGGAGGAGGAGGAAGACAGCGACAAAGCAATGAGACAAAATTTGATACATACAAGAAAAAGCAATGAAACACATATATACTCAGAGATGCACACATGCAAAAAACAAAAAAAAACAGAAAATCAGAAACCATAACAAATAAGCAAGAGACAAGATAACAAATGCCCAAACAAAGCATTATGAGGCAAAGCATCTCCAAAAATACCATTGCATTTGTTTTATGTTGATCATCCAGATATGGAGCCTCCCTTAAGTGTAGCTTGCCTATCTGGTGAAGCTTCCTCAGAGGAAACTATGGCTTCTTGGTTAGGGATGGGGGGTTTTGGACAGCCATGCTCTCTACACCTTTCAGAGGTGATAAGCCCACGATGGTATCTCAGCTACCAGGAAAAGAAGGAATGTAATGTCCAGGCAAAGGTGCCCAACCTGCTGTGCTCTGTACAGTCTGCAGCGGAAGGAAACCACGGTCAGAAGGCTCTTCTCTCCATCACATGCCCCGCTGCTGCATGCTGGGCCTTCAGATGGTTCCAGATCATGTGATTGGAAAACAAAGCACACAAACGTGAAAGAAAACCAGCAGACGGATCCACAAACCCACAAATTCTTCCACAGTGCATTGAGGAAGGATGGACCCAGACCCAGGCAAGCTACTAAGAGTATCCAGCTACTCAGAGGACCCAGGAGATCCTAAGGCACACACGTTATTTCCCATTTGCCAGCCAGCAATCTGCTCCTGATTTGCTACAGCCTGATCCTACCAGGAAGCACCACATTCTTGTGCTACTATTTCATCTCCCTCTGGCCCAGCCTGCTCTGGCCTTGTGTCAGATTAATATTCCTATCCCATGGAAGGCAGACAAAATTCCCTTCGGTGCGGTTGACCTCTCCAGTTGCCCCCAGCTGCCTGGAAGCTGACAGAGCCAGTGGCAGCCACCACCCCTTCCCCACCCTTGGGTCCGGAAGTGTAAACATTCAGGGTGGCCTGACTCATACAGAAAGTTATTAGGGAAGGAGTGAGCTTTTACAAGGTGTCAGAGATTTCGCTAGCTCACAGGACCAGAGCTGGTGTCCAGGATTTTTTAGAACAACCAGCTTTCCACCATAGTAAAGACATGGCCCAGGTTATGTCTGATGCTCCCAGCTTCCTAAATGATGAACGAGGCTGGACAAAGAGAAGAGTTTGTAAGAATTCAAGCCAATGATAATAGTAGCCGATATCTAGTGAGCAATTTACTGTGTGTTAGACATGGCGCTAGGAATGTTTAATGCTTTATCTCTCATGCATTTAACTCCTCAGTGAACTCAACAAGGATAAACTATCCTCCCTCCCCTTTGACAGAAAATGTTAAGAAAATGGTTTGGTGACTTGCCCAGAGTGACACTGGAACTCAGAGTCTAAACCTTTAAACACTGAGCAGCACCTGTCACCATGTCCTGAGTTTTACAGATGGCCCCTCAGTACTGTACCATCTTTCTGGCCCATGATGGGGACCATTTTGAGGACTGAATATGGCTAAAGTGAAGACCATGAAGGTGGCATATTCACGCCTCTAACTGGACTGCATCACCTAACTGCACCCCTATCTACTGGGGGAAGTCAAACATTAGTCTACCCAGGCTAGCCCCAGTTAAAGCCAAAGCCCACCCTCTAGGAGCTGAGGTCATGAGAAAACTGTTCCAGGGGAACAAAAAAAGAGTCTAGCAGAGTCTTTGGTGCCTTCACTGTTGGAAAAGAGGCCCTGGAAAGTCTCTGTTGGGCCCTGCCCAGCACGCACAACTCTCCCAACCAAGTTTAGAAGCACAGAAGAAAAGCAGGCCTCCAAGCAGATACGTGTACACCCATGTGAAGAGCAACATTACCAGAACAACCAAAATGTGGAGGGCCAGGATGGATGAGTAGATAAACAAAGTGTGGGACACGCAGAAAAATGTGTGCAGATTTATTCATCCCCAGAAATGAAGGGAATCCTGCCATGTGCAATGACACCAATCTACCCGGAGGACATTGTGCTAAGTGAAAGAACCAGTCATGGAAGGACAGACAGTGGAAGACATGCTCTCATGACAGTCAAACTCACAAAAGCAAAGGCTACCATTGTGTGACCAGGGTTGAAGAGTGGGGGCACAGGAAGTGGGGCTGACTACATGCGACGCTTCAGTTCTGTCGGGTGAGTTAGATTCAGTGGTCCACTGTACAGCACGTGCCCACAATTAAGGCAGCATCGCACATTGGTATGTAAGAGCAATGAGTCTCATGTTAAGTGATCTCACACAAAACCAAGAGTTAAAGGAGGTGTCTGACATGTCTGCACCACTGATATCCTTATGTCCACAGTCACCCAATCATACACATTAAAGTTCTCCTTTTCTCTGCAGACCGACACACTACAAATAAAGTTGTTTCTCAAAAAGGAAATTTCAGCAGGAGAGAGAGCTGTTTGAAGACAGAAATGGAGGCAGCTAGTGGGGGAGGGGGTTGTGGCAGAACAAGGGGATGAAGAAGAGAAGGTTATGACAATGCCATCATGAAACCCCCATCCCTTTATGTGCACATTAGAAATAAATGGAAAATAAGATAAAAATTCAGACACATCGTGTAATACAGATGATCTTTGAAGACCTAAGACATTGTGCTAAGTGAAATAAAAGGATATGAAAGAAAGAACAAATGTGATCTGTAAGGTCCCCAGAGAGGTGAAATTCATGACAAGATAAAAAAAAAAAAAAAAAAAAAAAAGAGTAGTTTCGAGGGAAGGACAGGACAGGGTAAGGACCGAAGGGAGACAGGGTTTCAGAAGAAAGGGTGGTGTCCTGCCACCGTGGCTAAGATAGTAAGTAACTCAGTGCAATGCATATTTAACCACAAATCCAACCTTTCATCTCACAGTCCTTGCATGTTTTGAGACAAGGTCTTGCTATGCCTCCCATAAATGCTGAGGATGCAGCCTGCGCCACCACACCTGGCTTAGCCATGGTCATAAGAGGTGTTTATAATAAACACTGTGTGCATTGGATATAAAGACAGCTAAAAGATATGCTTGCATCTTTTAAAAATATAATAAGCAGAAAAGCAGAAATCAATAAAATTCACAGTTTGTAGACTGGCCTGAAACCCCAGTAAAATGGGATGACAGATTTTCTGTAACACGGGTGAGTGAAAGTTAAATCTTCCAGCAATAAATTATTTAAAGAAGTAACCCTGCCTGACCTGGTAGCACCCTCAGTAAAAAATGTATGATTAGCGATCACTCACAGAGAAGCCAGAGACCAACTGGAGGAGCCATAGCCTCTTCCACAGAGCCAGTGTCCAGAGCTGCCTGCTTCCCTGACCCCAAGGCAGGCCTAGCCAACAACAGAAACCATAGCATCATGACTGCAATGTTACCAAGAAGCCAGAGAAGTCACGCTCATAGAAAGCAGATACTGGAACCTATGATGAGTCCAATGAATAATGTTGGACATCACTTAAAAGGTTTCGGAGGGCTAGACCTCAACCCAGAAATCATGTTAACATGGCCATCCTCTGAGCATGTGTCACAGGCAAAGCCAAGCTGTCTGATGCAGGAAGCTGTGTGGTGTGTGCTCATGGTACCCATCAGTCCCTCCTCCTTAGGCAATCTCTCTCCCCTGTACCTCACCCTCCCTGCTTCTCAATTTCATAAGCTGCTTCAGCTCTGTGGGGAGACGAATTTGAAATCTGCTCTCCGATCTCTCCACCCTGCGATGTACCTCTCTACATCTTCGACCATCCTGTGAATGAACTCACCATTTCAGGCACTGGCATGTTTCATGGGAGAAGAAGAGATATTGAACTGGTTCGGTGACAAAAGCAATCACATTCTAGAGAGAGACTTGCTCAAACATGGTCATGGGATAGAGTGCCCAAAAAAGGAGTCAAGATGGCCAGACAAGACTGGAACTCCAACTGTAAGGCAACAATTAACCCAGAAACGACAGCCTGGTTTCCAGGTAGAAGGGATAGGAAACCTTAGAAGTCACAGTGTTTGGCTGAGAACACTGTCTCAGAGCAAGTTATTAACATCTCTCTCTATCTCTGTGTGTCTCTGTCTCTGTCTCATACATTACATCCTGCCGTTTCCCCTCAGTCCATGCCTCCCTGTGACCTCCCATCCTGCTTCCCTTCTCCCCAGATTCACTTGCCCTCTGTTTCCCTTTAAAAACAAAAAACAAAAAACAAACAAACAAACAAAAAAACCTCATGCCTCTTGGGGATATCTAACAAGGCACAACAAGGTACAATGAAACTAGGCACCAACCCTCCTTCTTATCAGGGCTGGGCAAGCGAAGCAACCTTGTAGAAGGAAAAGGGTCTCAAGCTTAGGTAAAAGCGTCAGAGACAACACCCACTGCCCTGCTGGGAGTCCCACAAGAACACCAAACTACAGAACCATAAGGTATATGCAGAGGACCCAGGTCAGACCCATGCAGGGTCCCTGTTTGTCACTTCGGTCTCCATGAGTCCCTGTGAGCCCTGCAAGCCCTGCTTAGTTGATTCTGAGGGTCCTATTCTGGTGTCCTCAGCGGCTCCAGCTCCTACAATCCTTCCTCCCCCTCTTCTGTGGAGTTCTCCTGGCTCCGCCTAGTGTTTGGCTAGATGAAGCTTCTGTGATACCAATTTCTTTCTACAGTTTGTTTTAATGAAGCATCCAACTGAGGCTCTTGACCTCCTCCTGGTGGTTGGGAGGACTCATGACAGCTACACTAATAGTGTGAGCCCTTTAGGCTAAAATTTCCGAAAGCAAACACAATCAGGCAATGTGTCTATGGACAAGCAAGGACAGGTGCACAAGTGGAAAAAAAAGACTCATCAGGGCTTCTGTAGTTTATGACCTCTGGGGTTTAAAATTCCACATTTTTTTTTCTTTTCCAGACTCCGCATCTTGGGAATAGCAATCACACCCAGAAGTGATAATTCCCACCAGCTTTAACTCCTTGGCAGCGTGGAAAGTTTCCCCTGGGGACCTAGGGAAGGCAATGGCCAGGCCTCCTGGGACTCAGAGCTCATTCCTCCACTGTGACTGCCGCTGAGATGCCGGTAGTCTAGTGCATTCATCCCATCATGCCCTGCCTTCTGCGCTCTCATCGCTGTCAAGGTGAACAGAGCGACAGGGTTCTTCTTTGGCCCAACAGCTTTTTCTTATTAACCAAAATTAACCTTAAGGTTTCCAAAGCACGTGGCAGGTTAAGACTACCTCCGTGTGGTGCCAGAAGTGAGAAGCGTTGAGATAACGGGAAAAGGAAGACTATCCTAAAGAATGAAAGATCAGGCGCTCATCAGAAACCATGAGGAGAGTGACAACCAAGTTGGAAAGTAGATAAAAAAGACAGTGGCGTCCCAGAAAAGAGGAAGCAGCACAAGGCTCCACTATCGCTTCCTGGTTGAGGAGGGGAATCTATCCTATCCAAAAGGGAAATAAGCTGGTGAGGGGAGACTGGAAATAACACCTGGAGGGAAAACCAACAGCATCACAGACTCAAATCCAGCTAGAAGCGTTGGTGAGCCTGGAACTCCCTTGTGTGAGCAGCCAACAACAGAGCAGAGGTCAGCATGGCCTCATTCCAAGTCTCAGAAGACTGACCAGACACTGTCTTGAGAGAGAACATATTGCTCAAGTCTAAGCTAACCTGGAGGCCAGAGAACAACCACAACCCATGGCACCTGGATCAGTTTCCATAGTGCAGGAAATAGTGGTGGAAGGAAGCTGTGGAGAGGGAGAGGCCAAAGGTGGACACACTAAGAGGCTGAGATGGAAGGTTTGGTTGGGCCAGTGAAGGACGAAGCCCAACTCTCTCTGAGGACAATGTTGGAGTCTAATAGACCAGAGTCTAAGGGCAGGGTGTGGCCAAGCCTCCGAAGCCATTTGACTGCCATGAGGTTCTCTGCTAGAGAGACTGGGGATTCTGGAGTTCTGGCAGGGTCTTTAACATCGACAGCTGCATCCTCAGGCTGAGTGTTTACTGCTACGTGGGTTTGAAAACAGACACTGGTCCACCTGTGCAGACCAAAGGGCTGTGTTCACTTTTCCCAATCACAAAACACTTGGGAAAGACCACTTGGTTAGAACATTAGGCATCCCAGTCTATACAAACTGGTAAGTCCCAGATTTGTGGAAGAACTTGCCCAGCCCACAGACCACAAGGTCAGATGCAACCAGCAGACTCTTCTGGTACGTAAAAAAGGAAGTTTCTACGAGAACGTGTCTCTAGTGGACACGTCACTCTTGACTCATCCAGGTTAAGCACCAGCCTAACAGGTAGACATGTCAAGACACTCCACTATCAGGAGACCCAGCCTAAACCAACAGACCCCATACTTAGAAGAACTGGCCAGAAGAAAAGCTAGGGGTTCATCTGTTTGGTGCTCCTTGGTTTCTTCCTCTTAGTAGACCTTCAGTAGCAGTTTGACTTTATTTTATTTTTTATCAAACTTTATTATTTTTATTCCTCCTTTTAAATTTGTCTAATTTTATTTATGGATTTTGAGCTATCATTGTTTTACATTTCATTCTTTTTTCTCTCCTTTTGTAATGTTATTCCCTATTTCCCTTTTCCTTTCTCATATTTGACATAGCCTCACATTTCCTTTTCCTGTCCCTTGCTTTTTTCTTTAGTTTGGCTCATTCATTTGATATTGGGGGAGAGAGAGAGAGAGAGAGAGAGAGAGAGAGAGAGAGAGAGAGAGAGAGAGAGATTCTCTTTGTAGCTCTGACTGTCCTGGAACTCAGTCTGTACACCAGGCTGGCCTCGAACTCAGAGATCCCAATGTCTCTGCCTCCTGAGTGCTGGGTTAACCTCAGCACCATGATATTTTAAGTTTTACCCTAAATACTTTTTAATATTTCTAACATGCTCTCTGTGACTTCGCTGTTTTCTGTCCCATGGTCTTTGTGGTGCATTGGTTAACTCAGGTTGGCTTCCACACTTTTCCACATCTTCTTCAGGTTGGAGCTGTCACCTCTACGGCAGTGTATTCTCTCTTCTTTTGAGATTAGTGGAGACTGACTCCCCAAGAATGTCTTGCTCAGTAAAATCAGCAGGTACCCAGATCACAACACAAAAATGAGAGGTGTGAGAAGCCGAGGCAGTGCGGGTCTCTATAAGTCACACTTCTCAGCTACTAAATCGAGATATAGAAGTGGTTGGGACACTGTATGGAGAACTCAAAATCCATAAAAACGATAGGTGACTTCAAGAGGAGACAAGATGAATGAAGAAATGAATTCAGAGTATGGATGAGAGATACAGCCATGTCAAAAAAGGTAATAGCACAGACGAAAAACATGGCAAGGAGATTAATATTAGGAGCAGGGGATCAAGGCAGAAATTTTATAAGTGAAAAAATCTGATTTTAAAATAATAGAAATCATCATTAATAGATTAAGTCAAATAAAATAAAGATTCGGAGATGAAAGATAAGGTGGCAGTCACAGCACACTCAAGCACAAAAATTAAAATATAAGTAAATAATATCAATAAAAACAAATCAGATGTAGGATGTGGCTCAGTTAGTGAAGTGTTTGTCTAGCAAATATGAAATCCTGGGTTTAAGCCTCTGCAGAAAGCTGGGTGGCATGACCTTATCTGAAACCCCAGCACTCAGAAAGCCAAAGGAGGCAGAGCAAGACCGGTTGAGGCCACTCTCAGCTGTGAATTTAAGGTCGGCTGAGCGCTATAAGACTGTACCTCAAAACCAGTTTTTAATTGAAAATCATCACCACAAGTTCTAAGAACTAGGATTAAAAGAGTAATGGAATAAAAACTAAAACCACAAGAAATTGATTCAATAAAATGATAGTTTTTTTTTAAAAAAAAAAAAAAAGCCCAAATTTTGAAAGCTGGAGTGGATATCCAGACACAAGAGGCATTTAAGGACATACATAGCCTCACATAGACATGACTGGAGAAGACCCTCTATATAAAACATCACACTCACATACCAAAAGTGAAGACCTGGAGGTCAGGGAGGACCAGAGCAAAACAAAGTCTAAGGAAGTGGTGGAACCACAGTTCCCATAAATAAAGCATCAGCTGTGACTGTCTGCAAAGATCAAGCCAGTCAACATTCCAGCCCAGACAGGACAGGGCCTCACAACCCTACGCGTCTCTGAGGAGCTTTAGCAATGGATTGACTTTTGAGGTAGGGACATTCTCCAGGTGGGTTGACCACATTCCCAAGGGGAGACCATATCCAGAGTCAGTACATGCAAAGAGACAATAGAGATCAAAGCCAAAAAGAGTAAAGTGAACATTGTAAGAGCAACAAAGGCTGTAGAACAAACAGTGGCTTCTTGTAAACAGTGAACAAGGCTGACAGAGAAGACGCTAATTAACAAGGAGAGATATAAAAGAAGGACACTATCCGAGACGCTCGTTAAAACCACAGCATCACCAAGGACTGCTTTGAGAACCCGCATTCCAAAAAGCTACAAAGTCTAGAAGAAAGTGAGAAAATATCCAGATGTGCATGACACAACAAACTGAATCTAAAGTATGCAGAAAGCTTAGTATAGCAGTAAGTAAAGAGACTAATAGAATAATAAAGTTTTCCCAACCAAAGAAGTCTAGGACTAGGCAGTCTCTCTGCTTAGTATGACCAGATATTGGTTTTTTATGGTGAAAAAAAAAGTATATATGTAGACTTAGCCATCTGGACTCAGTTTAGATGACCCCAGTCTTGCTGGCAACATCTAGAGCATCATCATCAGGAGCCAAACGAACACTCGCCTTCTCCTCTCAGTCAGGCCTTCTCAGCACACTGACTTTGGCCACGTCGATGTCACAGAGTTTCTTCATGGCCTGTTGGGGCTTGTTGGCCTTGACATCCACAGTGAACACAAGGATGGTGTTGTCCTCTCTCTTCTTCATGGCTGACTCGGGGGTCAGTGGGAATCTGATGATAGCATAGTGGTCAAGCTTGTTTCTCCTGGGCGCACTCTTTCGAGGATATTTTGGGCTGCCTCTGGAGCTGCAGGGTCGTGGACCACCAGAAGGTGGGTGGCATGTGGATCTTCTTTTTGTGGCTGTGGATGCCTTTCAGCATTGCCTGCTTAGCTTTCAAGGCCTTAGCTTCAGCTTCAGCTTCAGCTTTGGGAGGGGCAGGAGCTTCCTTTTTCCGCTTTTGGCGCCATCTTGGTACAAAGCTGACCAAAAATTTTAAAAGCTAATGCCAACGATCCTGAGACTATTATGTAAAATGGAAGTGAGGGAATGGCTACAGATTCATTATATGAAGCTATTATTTCTTTGTTATCAAAATCAGATAAAGATACAACCAAAAAAAATAAAGACTACTAACAAACAGACACAAAAATCCACAGCAGATTATTTGTAAAGTTAATTCAACCAATCATTTAAAAGATCACATAACCATGATGTATGGACAATTTAATTACTACTTTCATTCCAAGGATGAGAGGATGGTTCAACACATTCAAATCAAAAAATAAAAAGACTCAGTTCAGAAATCATATGATCATCTCAATAGATGCAGAAAGGGCCTTTGGCGAAGCTCAGTATCCCTTCATCATAAAAGCCCTGAAGAAACTAGAAATAGAAGAAGCACAACCTCACTGTAACAAATGTTATATATGACAAATTTATGTTCAATATTATACAAATGTGGGGGAGGGGGGAAGAAGAAAGTATTTCCTCTAAAGTGAGTAATTAGGTAAAATATCGACTTTATCCATTTTTATTGACACAGTGATTGAAGACTTAGCCACAACAATAAGGGACAGGAAAGAAATAAAAGAACTAGTAAAGGAAAAGGCACATTACCCCTGTCTCATCTATGGCCATGACACTCTGAAGGCACTCAGTGTTGCCATAGTATGCCTCTTTGCAGATGATATGACCTTGTACTTACGGAATTCTAAAGATTACATCAGAAAATTCTTAGATAAGATTAGCACTTCAATGATGTAACAGAATACAATATAAATGTTGAAAATTTCATAGCATTTCTATGCACAAATAACTAACTTCCTAAGAAAGAAATCAGAGGGAAACCATTCACGATATCTTTTAAACACACACACAGCCTAGAGATAATCCTAACCAAGGAAATAGGGGTTAGAGGCTTTTCCTATGACACTTCAAAACACTGGGAAGATACTGAAGATGACAGCAGAGACACCAGACGACAGAAGCACCTTTACACCATGGACTGGCAGAATCAACCCTGAAAATGGTGCATCACAGAAAGCAATGTTCAGACTCGGTGCAATCCCCATCAAAGTTTGCAGTGAGGTTCTTCACAGAGGTAGACAAACAGAATTTTGAAATTCATATGCGTATCCTTCCCCCAGCCTTGAGCAGGCTAATCAGACCTTGTTTGCTGCAGTTGCCTAGCCCACCTGGGGTTGCCCGACCAGGTGGAAGTCTCCTGTTCACCACATCCACAGTATTCCTGCAAAACCAAAACTGTCTGCTGAAGCTTGTTTTGAAACAAGAACCCAGATGAACCTAAGGATGGGTCTTTACCTATATAAACACAGAACTGATAATTAAACTTTGATCAGAGAACTTTGTCTTGGCTCCAATATGTCTCTCGTCCGCCTGGCCTATCAAACCCCAGCCTTCCTTCCAGGTACCAGGTTCTCTGTAGCCGCAGGCAGCTACACATATGTAAGTACAAAAGACCCTGAATAAGCAAAGCAACTGGAAGCCAGAAGAGCAATTCTGGATGAATCAGAGTATCTGGTTTCAAAATATACCACAGGGTCATCATAACAAACAGCATGGCACTGGCACAAAGCCAAACAAGAAGACCCAGAAGGCAAACCATACAGTAACAGCCGCCTGAGATTTACAAAGAAGACCGCACAGCTTGGAGAAGAGAGGCTCTTCAACAAATGAAGCTGGGGAAAGCACGTGGATGTGGACCCCATCTCTCCCTCTGTGCAAAAAAATCAATTTGAGTTTATCAAACACTTCAAACCTAAGAAATTGAGCCTGCCAGGCAAAATCCTTCAACACAAAGGGACAGGTTTATTTTTTCAGAAAGGACTCCAGTAGTTCCGAAAATAATAGCTACAAGTGACAAACAGGACTGGATGAAATTTCAAAGCTCTAGCACATCAAAGGAAGCATTTGGCAGAGGGAAGAGGCAGGATGGGAGAAAATCTTTGCCAACTATATATCTGACAAGGGGTTAATATCTAGAATGTGTTTAACTCAGAAAGTTAAACACTGAAGGAAAATCATCCAGCCAGTAACAAAGCAAATGAATTGAACAGACAGTTCTCAAAGGAAGAAATGTGTAAGTAATGAATAAACTTACACAAAAAGTTCAACACCCTTATCGATAGGGGGAAATGCAAATGAAACTATTCTAAGATTCCAACTCTCCCCTGTCAGATGGGTGACAAGATGGGTGACAAGAAAGGCCGGTGCAGAGGCAAGGCGAAGGGAACCCTTCTTAACTACTGAGAGGGATGCAAGTGTGTGTGGTCAGTCAAGAACTCACTATGGACGTTTCTCAAAAAACCAAGTTAGACTACATATGGCCTATACCACTTCTGACTATGTAGCCATGTAAACCTAAGCCAGCACACCATGGAGGCACTTCTACCTGACACGTCCACTGCTGTATTCACAAAGAGCCAAGATGGGAAACTAGCCTAGCGGACCATCAGCAAATGAACAGAGGAAGGCAGCGTAGTGTGTAGACACAGCAAAGCTTTGTCTTTACCTCAGCCAAAAAGAGAAACGTGATCACGTCATCTGAAGAGAAATGGGTGAAAGTAAAGAGAAGGGGTTGAATCAAGCCAGAGCCAGGACAGGTGCCACGTGTCTTCTGTCATAGATGGAATCTAGATAGAAAAATCATATACATATATGTAGAAGGAGAAAGTAGAGGCAAAACTCTGTGGCCGGGGGAATGCTGTCTACAGGGACAGCGGGGAAGCAGGAGAGGGTGGTGCTAGGAGAAAAGGACAAACATTGATCGCTCTCCCTCATTCCTGACTCTAGATTTAAATGCCTGTGTGCCATAAAAACCTAGGGGGTATTGAGTGCAGTGGAGGAAGCCATCAGCCCATCAGTGGGAGGTGAGCGGTCGGTCGGGGAGTGTATAATGGGGAGAATGTGAGAAAAATACAATGACTGATGTCAGGTCCCAAAGAAATCTGGACCAAGTCTCACTCAGCACCTGTGGCTCATCCCAACACTTCCCTCCTGGGCCCCCTACCTAAACCTCCCTCTCCCGGGGCTGTGTATCCCTTCCCCCAGCCTCTGCTCCCCTGCATAACACAGACACTTTGGTCACTTTAAATTTTGCAAGTCTTACTTTTAAAGATGGTTCTTAAATGCTGTCACCTCCCTAATAGCCCACCATCTACCATAGATATTGAAAAAGGATTGGGGATGGGGGGGAGTGGACCTGTTTCAAAAGTTTCTTTGAAGCAACTCCCATCTGTGTTGTCTGGAAATCAGCAGTTCGGTTCACAGGTCAGCAGTGGCAGCTCAATCCACTCACACATATTTCTCAGATACACCTGCAGTCCAGTTTGATAGAGTTGGGTTAGCCACAGTGGGTGACATGACCTAGCAGAGACAGCCAGGCCTCAGCCAGGCTCAAGTAGGTAAGAGGGACCTAGAGGGACACTATGAGTTCTTGGCTGTGCCTCTCTCAGTGAGGCAAAGATCAGCAATGGTTCGAGACGTACAAGGGTTACACAGCTACTGCACCAGCCAGCCAAGCTCTGTCTCCGTCCCTCCATGGAGTCGTATTTATACCCTCCAAACATCACGTGTGCTCCACGTGCCTTGCCCCAGCGCGGGCCTTGCCTCAGCATGTGCATCCGATCAGCCTGAGTCCACAGAGTCCTGACAAATGCAGCTCAACTACACAATGTAAGGCGGACCGATACATCACTGTGGTTAACAAAGACTCCTTCGTCACTCGTCCTTTCACGTGCTTGCTTTAGCACAACATCCTCTCTCCTGTGTCTGCTTTACGTTCCCTCCTGAGTTTGCCTTTGTCTTTCACGTGTTTGCCCCAGCAAAACACCTTCCAAAACTTCCCAAAGAACCCTTAAGTTTTCACCTCATGTCCTCTCTCTCTCTCTCTCTCTCTCTCTCTCTCTCTCTCTCTCTCTCTCTCTCTCGGCCTCTTGGCTTCTGCTTCCTCTCCCTTCTCTCTTGCTCTCTTTGCTTCTCTTTTCTCTCACAGAACGGTTCAGTCCGCTGGTCAAGTTTGGTCTGGACCCTCCTAGATGCCTGTAGCTATTTTCTCCCTCTTATCTACAACACACCTTCTCAACTATACCTTGGAGCCGCCATGCCCTCATTTTTCATGCAATCAACATGTAGGTAAATGTCATAGTGAAATCCATTGCTTTAAATGCTAACTTTAAAACAATAATAAAAGTTAAGAATCAAATATAGTTGTTGTTAGTATTATGGTCATAACCTGGGATTAAACACTCAAACAGTTACCAGGTAGCCCGTTATGTTTTTCTTTAAACTATTGTTCTTAAAACAGAGTTCTCTATGGGTAAAAGCCTCAGCCATAGTTCTTGCTGGCCATATTATCTTGGGTGCACTCCACAGTATGTTTTGTCCCATCTCCTCAACTGCTGAGCATAAGCATTTCTGCCCAGGGTCTTTCGTGCTCAGCTTATTAAAGAACAGACCAGCGAGCACTTAATGTTCTTAAAAGGAAGAAATTTGGCTTATATTCCACCCTGGATGGAGAGTTTTTCCCCTTTCTCAAAAAGAGTAAGTAGATGGTGAGGCTCAAGATGTGTTTCTGAGACAAGTATCAACTCTCAGGGATCTTGAAGGTTCTAGAAAGATCATGGACAAAAAAAGATTTCAAAGTGTCCCTGCAGACTCGGTAGTTATGCCCCCAATCTGCTTGTGTACAGACCTGACACCCACCCAAAGCATACTTATGTTCCGTAAGAACTGAATCATGTAATATTCCACTGCCCAGGTCCTAATGTAGCCACTTGATACCACCTGCAGGGCAGGTCCAAAAGGCAAAAGGCTTTGAAAATGAGGCTAATATTCAAACATATCCCAAAGCCTCTAGTCAAAGCCTGCAGATGGAAGTCTCATGCAGTGGTGTGGTAGAGGCAGGAGGGTCAGGAGTTCAAGGTCATCCTCATCTATATGTCAAGTTCAAGATACTGAGGGCTACAAGAGACCTTACATCAGAGGGGGAAATAAACTTACAGATCAAACAAAACCAGATCATTTTCCTGCTGACACATTTACAGGACATAAATAAGACCTCTAATTCATAAAATAATACTGAAAATGTCCAGGGTGTAATATAAAATTAACCAAACATTCAGAGAACCAGCGAGTGTCTTAAAGGGAAGGGAACCATTAGACACCAATGCTAAAATGACAAAGATGTCACTTTAAAAGACAAACTCTTAAAGTCCACAGTCCGAAACTCAGTAGAGGCACAAAAATGAATCAAATGGAAGTTTCATAACTTAAAAGTAAAATGACTCAAAGAAATAAAATAACTCCAAGATAGCTGTGACATGGCTCAGCAGGAAAAGACATTTGCTACAAGCCTGGGACCCACAGGGTGGGAGGAGAGGACCAACTCCTGCAAGCTGTCCTCTGACTTCTACACCTTGCCTTAGCACACTCACATTTATACACAGACACACAAATGCACACATGCATGTACACACATGCACACACATGTACACAGTCACACACCCATGTATTCACATGTATATACATGCATGTACACACATACACACATGCACGTGTGCGTGTATACACATGTACACAGTCACACACCCATGTACTCACATGCACACACATGCATGTACACACATACACACATGTGCACGTACACACATACATACACATGTGTACAGTCACACACCCATGTACTCACATGTACACACACATGCATGTATGCTTACACACACATATGCACACAGTCCCACATGCGTATGCTCACATTCACTCAGATATATACACGTACACAGTCACATACGCGTATACTCACATACACACGTATAAACACACAAATAAGTGTAACTTTAAAATAGCAAAACAGCTTTTTAAAAAAATAAAGCTGTTAGGTAGACTCATTAACATAATGGGAACACCAGGATGGGAAGGAAGGGCCTGCACACTCCCAGAAATGACCTAATGTGAACTGCAAAGAACAGGATAGACTAAGAGCAGCAAACAGAGCTGCAGGCGGCTGCGGGATCTCAAACACCAGTGGCTCCCAGGCTGCAGAAAAATGGGTACAGCACAGAAAATTAAGCTTGAAGATTAAATAACTACAAGTTTCCAGATTTTAAAGTTTACATAACCCTACAAACTCTAGATCAGTGGTTCTCAACCTTCCTAATGCTACAAGCCTTTAATACAGCTCCTCATGTTGTGGTGATGCCCCCACCACCACCATAAATTATTTCATGGCTACTTCATAACTGTAATTTTGCTAGTTATAAATTGTAAGGTAAATATCTGCTATGCGAGCTATTTGCTATGCGACCCCCAGAGGGGTCACAACCCACAGGTTGAGAATTGCTGCTCTAGTGGGTCAGCAAATCTCCGGCAGTTTAAGCCTGGAAAAGTCCACACCCAGACACATTACAATGAAACTACTGAAAACTGAAGATGAAGGGGGAAAAGCTAGAAATTAGTTAAAACTAAGAATGATCTCTTTAAAAGAATGGCTCTTTGAATAGCTCCGTGCTTCTTATTGGAAGCCTCAGAAGTGTGGAGCAGGTAAAACTGCTAAAAGAAACGTGACGGAGTGCCAAGATAAGTACCCAGCCCTAACAGGAGTCTCTGTCACTCCCTCAGAGGTCCAGAGAGCGTCACGGAAGAGGGGCCATAAAGAGTGGAAGAGCCGGAAGGTGGGGAGAGCTCTGGGAAAGGCCACGCCCTGGGCATGACACGCTGTGCACTCCTGGACTCACCAATGCCGTGCTTTCCTGCACGTGAGTGTGTGCTTGTGCCTCCCTAAGACAATAGGACAGTTAATAGTAGCCAGGGAGGGAGACTCACTTCCTCCAGTCATGCTCCAGTAGACCGCCCCCCACACCCACGCTCATGCAGGCCAACCTAATTAAAACCAGGGGCCACAAGGGAAATAAAAGAAGGAAGACAGAGATGCAGGAAGTGAAGTAGCTGGGAAGACCTGGGCAGTGGGATTGGAGGGACGGTGAGGGAGGGAAATGGGTGAACATGATCGCAAAACATTCGGCACCTGTGCGGCACTGTCAGAAAATAAATAAGAGGACTACTCAAGAAAACTGGACTGCCCGCTCCAAATTCTATCCTGAAAAAATTGTGTGTGTGTGTGTGTATGTGTGTGTGTGTGTCTATGTGTGTGTATGTGTATATGTGTATGTATGTATGTATGTGTATATGTGTATGTGTGTGAATGTGTGTATGTGTGTGTATGTGTGTGTATATATGTATGTGTATGTGTGTGTATGTGAGCGTATATATGTGTGTGTATGTGTGTGTATGTGTGTGAATGTGTGTATGTGTGTATACATGTATGTGTATGTGTGTATATGTGACTGTATGTATGTGTGTATGTGTGTGTATGTATGTGTATGTGTGTATATGTGTGTATGTGTGTGTATGTATGTGTGTATGTGTGTGTGTATGTGTGTATATGTATGTGTATGTATGTATGTATATGTGTGTATGTGAGTGTATGAATGTGTGTATATGTATGTGTGTGTATATGTGTGTGTTTATGTATACATATCATGTAGGAATGAAGGTAAAATAGACTCCTTGGGTTAAGTAGGAGAATATTCACAGCTGGTAGAAGAGCCACTGCTCTGAAGGACCACTGGAGAACATTCTTCACCGAAGGAGTTGTACCAACAGGACAGAGCGTCAGGGTAAAGGACAACCCGGAAATGGGGAAGACCGGAGTAAATGGGAACCACATAGCTCCTCCCCTGACTTCTTTAAAGTCTGTGATGGTTGACAGCAAACGCTGTATGACGCTTTTGGTCTTGGGTTATGTCGCTACAGTGCATGAGGCAGCTACAGGAAGTGCCAGGGCAAATTGCTGATAGAGGGCCAAGTCCGTGCTGGTCTAAGTGGTGGTGTGTTTATTCTGAGGGGACTATGGGACGTCTGTCTTTCAGGATCCCTAGGACACCTACTTATAAAGCCAGACCCTCGGATGTGGGGACATGCTCCTAAATAAGTTCCCATTGTGATCCTGCTCTGTGTTGGGAGACAGTGTGCCACAGAGTGTGGAATAGAAGGCCCGATTCCCAGTCTCCTCTGACTGTTTCCCATCTTTAAGAGACACAGTGGGTAACCTGAATCTAGAAAGAGTAGAAAATGATTCTGAAGCAACGTGGGAGATCACAAGACCTAAGCAATGATTGAGGAGGTGGCCCTGATCCTTAAGTTCAGCTTGGCAGGCAGCTCTCTGGTACCCTGTCCCTTCTGCTGGACTGGTAACCAAGACTACAGCAGACATTTACACCTCTGCATTCTCAATTGCAAATGTTCCTCATGAGGGGACCTCAAAGGACCAAATGACAAACTTATTGTTATGACTTAAATAATACCCCTGGCACTAAAAAGCTTTGCGTGGTCTTTAACAAAACTCAATGAGACATCCATGGAGTCCACATGGGGTTCTATTGTATGTTGTATGTTTCTTTTTAGAACACTGGTGATAGGCACATTTGGGTCAGATGCATACAACCCTAAGAATTCATATTTGGGCCAGACATGGTGACACACACCATTAATCCAAGCACTCGGGAGGCAGAAGCAGGCAGATCTCTGGGTTCTAGGCCATCCCAGGATACTGTGAGCCCCTGTCTCCAAGGAACAATTATTTTTGTAATAATAAAAACACACAAATCAAAGTCACTATTTGACTATGGTCATTCTTTTTTAAAAGGAAAAGCAGGATGGTAGTAAAGAGTGAGTTACGTCCAGTATCAGAGTCCTTAAAGCTGTGGCTGAGTCCCTACCACAGGGAGACTAAGATGGCAGGCCAGGGCTAGAGATAGGGCCTTGATTTTTGTATAATGGATTCATAATTTAATAAACATTACTATTTCACAGCAGTTCTGTTCAAACACGTCTGGCATGGACTTGGGTGACCCACAGATGTTTGTCCCTCTTTTCTGCCTCTTCCCTGGGGACATGGACAGTCCTTAGAGGAAAGTATCTTCATTTCTGGGAGGATGCAGGCCAGGATGCAGACCTCCCTGGAATCCTACACAAGCGTGCTTGAAGCCATGCAGCCTCTCGGAACTTGCCATCCACGGGACAGCTAAGCCCTCTTCCTTTCATTCACACGGTCCAGTCCAGTGCAGCTCCACGGATGGGGTGTGTGCACTTTCCCAGACCATGGAGGCAGGATGGGAGGGGACCAGCAGCGCAGTGCTAGCGTCTGTGTCTGTTTCGGACTGCAGCTGTGTATTTCCCCAGGTGAATTTTAAAACCAGTCCAAATTCATCAACCTCTTCTGAAGAGCCCTGCACACCAGCAACGTGTGTTGCGCCTCTGTGGGTGAGGAGGATCTGGGGAGGGACAGGAAGCAGGATCCTGTCACTAAGCCAGCCCCTCTGCCGCCTACATTCTGGCTTCCCTGCCTCCCTGCATCCAGACCTGAATTTCATTTTGACCGTTGTGAGTTATGGGTGCTGCAGCAGGCTGGACCACTGCACCCAGGTTGCTTCCTTAACCTGACTCAGAGTAAAAGTGAAGAAAAAATAGAAGCAAAGGGAACCAGAACGCCTTGCAGACTGGGCATCTGCTGCCAAGCTCAGTAGCTCTCATTATTGCCAACCAAGCCTTAGCACCCATCTGGAGGTCAGGAGACAGGAGAAGCGCTTCCATGATCCCAAGCACATTGCAGAACCTCCATGGCCTCCATCTGCCAAGTAAGATGTGGTTTAAAAACTCTCAAAGTCCCCTTCCAACTCTGATTTTCTGAATCATTGGGATTTACAGTGAAATAAAATGGGGGGATCCAAAGTGCACCCTCACTTTTAACAAAAATTTAGGAAGGCTGTTATTCCGTCTCTGCATTTGACGTGTGGCCCCTGCCATCCTAGAAGAGGCTGACAGGTTGGGTTGGCCATGAATCTGGAAAGGAAGAGGCCAACACAGCCCCGCCCCGCCCCCCTCTGGCACTCATTCATTTCATCTGCTGAGTATTCCGTTAGAACTGGTGATGGCGCTCACAAGAAGCCAAGGCCAAGAGGGCAGGAAGGAGTCTGCTTGTTCTCACTCAGGAGAGCCAGAAAACAGCAAACAGCTGGGACAGGCCTCAGTCTAGGTCACTCCCCTGCTGGGAGCATTGGATGGCTTTCTGTGTTCGTCCGTTCCTGGGAGGACTCTGACTTTGGAGGGGTTGGGCCTCTCAGCAGGGTCACTGGCTGTCCCCTTCCTGGCCCCATGTGGTGTCCTGGGAAGCCACATTTCCACTGCTGCATCTGTGGCTGCAGAAGAAACCTGGCGATGTCAGCAAACCCAGGCAGGAAGTAGCATTGAGCGGATTCAACCTGGAAAAATGTGGCCATTGCATCAGGGGATAAATAATCAGAAACACAAATACTCAGGTGGGAGGGGGGTGCCTGGAACGGGGCGCAACCAGCCCGGCCTTTGGACAGGAGCTTGCAATGTGATCCAGTGGTGGGGATTAGGGAACTGGATGCAAAGAGGTGATACCCCAGTGAGGACCAGGAAGGAACAGGGGTGGGGCTGAGCAGCTGCTCCAGGGCTCCCAGGAGGCTAGGATGGAGACCAAGCTGAGATGGCAGAAGAAAGGCTAGGTCAGACTGCCGAGAGAGATCATGGACAGCTGACTGGAAGCCTGGTACAAGGTCGGGAGGCGAGGTGTGGCCAAAATGACCCTGAGACTTGTCATGAACTTCAGCTGTGACTGCAGAACTCTGGCAGCTGATCAAGTCTGTTGATGCCGGTAGACAGAGGAATCCAAACCAACAGAAAGCACTCGAGTCAAGTACCCGGGTCAGTCAGTCACACATCCCAAGTCAGCAGCAGAGCTGGGGAAAGGCTCTGATCTGCAGACAGTGAGGCTCCCTCCTCCCCGGGTCCATAATCCTCCCAGTGCTCCATTGCCTAGAACATGGGAGCCTCAAGAAGAAAGCTCCTGAGACAAATCCTCACGTACATTAAACCCAACGGGGCCAATCAACTGCATGGCATCTGACCCAGGCCTTTGCCATCAGATATTTGCTCTAGAGGGATTTAGGCCAGACCTTAAGAAGAACTTCCCTCTTGAGTCTTGAGATACTGCATGAGTAAGCGAAAGAACCAGTTGAGACACTTCTTCTTCCAAAGGTTTCTTAGCTAAATTGTACTTGGTATACAAAGAAAGCATCCTCTCAGCAGTGGATGATAGACAGAGGAGCACCTTGCTTCAAACAAAAATGAAACTCCAAAGCCAAGATGTAAGTGGCAAACAAAGTAACTTCAGTGTGGACTAAAATAAAAGAAAGCAGTAGGGGTAACATTAAGTCAGTTAAATTTTAAATTGGTGCTCTATATGACAAGTCCTGCTCCTGTGTGTTGGTCCAACTTCTAGATCTAACTATAGCACAAAGATGGAGGATTTCTCCAGGAGCCCAGGGATGTACAGGTCTCTATGGCAATAGGAATATCTTCCTGGGAACCATCTTGTGGGACACTTCCTGATGAAGCACCAGTCCTGGGGTGCTAATCTTGGGACAGCTTTAGCAAGTGGGGTAAGGGGCATCTGACCTACATGGTCTCCAAAGAGTGTAGCAGATGTCTGAGCCTTTCCCTGGCCCACACCAGAACGGAAGAAACACAGCCAGGGCCCTGGTTGAGACTTGACTTATACAAGGTCATCACAGCTGCAAAGAACAACAAAGGCTCTTGGAGAAACTTCAGATCTAAGATTAAGGAGCTGAAAGAGCAGCAAATGTTGGGGTTCCCAGAGCCCCAACTAAAGTACTAAATGTTGGGGTTCCCAGAGCCCCACCTGAGGGAACAAATGTTGGGGTTCCCGGAGACCCACCTGAGGTACCAAATGTTGGGGTTCCTGGAGACCCACCTAAGGGAACAAATGTTGGAGTTCCTGGAGCCCCACCTGAGGGAACAAATGTTGGGGTTCCCAGAGCCACACCTGAGGGAACAAATGTTGGGGTTCCCAGAGCCCACCTGAGGTATGCTCACTCATAATTGTCAACTCATATTGCCATTTGCCTCCTCGCCCAACATTAAGCTCCCCAATCTATGATGTGGCAGAAATCACCCAACTAGGTTACTGCAGAGAACAAGGAATGTGGGGTACCAGACAATGCATCCAGCCTTGCACTAACAGCTTGGGGTGCAGCGTCGACCTGGCATTGGAACTGAGCTTTCTGCCAGAACTTTCTCCGAGGAATTTCTTTTTTTTTTTTAATTTCTTTTTTAAAAATATTTATTTATTTTATGTATATGAATACACTGTAGCGGTACAGATGGTTGTGAGCCTTCATGTGGTTGCTGGGAATTGAATTTAGGACCTCTGCTCACTCCGGTTGGCCCCGCTTGCCCCAGCCCAAAGATTTATTCATTATTATATGTAAGTACACTGTAGCTGTCTTCAGACACCCCAGAAGAGGGCATCAGATCTCATTATGGATGGTTGTGAGCCACCATGTAGTTGCTGGGATTTGAACTCAGGACCTTCAGAAGAGCACTCAGTGCTCTTAACCACTAAGCCATCTCTCCAGCCCCTCTTCTAGGAATTTCTAAGCACCCTACCATTCTTGGTTCCTATCATTACAGTGAGACAGAATGTGTGGAGGGGAAGGGAGACTAGAGACAGAGACAAGGACAGAGAGAGACACAGGGACAGGGGTGACTGGGACAGAGACAAAGGAAACAAGGTGAGGGCACCTTGTAATTACCCATCTGGGTAAGAGCGTCCAGCAGATAGGCCACACACAGCCTGGAGGGAATTACGTACGCTGTGCCAGGAGGGCCAGGAGATCCTAGGCTATCCATGTAATTCTGCCTGGCTTAGATCTGGATTAATGACTGAATTAGCCTCCCTTTCCTGAGCATCCTCACAGCAGGCTGGAATGACCCACAATGCCAGAGGCGGCGAGCAGATTAGGCATCTGCCCTGTGTAATTAGCCCCTGTGTGGGGGAGCAGACAGGGTTACATGGTCACCCTTCGTGGTGCACAGCAGCCTCCGGCCTTCTTTCTTTCACTCAACCCTGAAATGCCAGAAGGTGGGGTGCTCCCTGTGAAACTGTGCTCCTCCTCTCCGAGTCTGGGAGGCCTCTACACTCAAGAGGTGCTCCATCCCACACATCACATAGCTGACACACATTAGGCTCTGAAGTAAGCAGCTTAAGAACGCCTGGGTAAAGGGAGGAGGGGGCAGTCCCATCTGGGGCCACCTGCCGCCGCCACCTCCGCCACTGCCGCCTCCGCCGCCGCCGCCGCCGCCGCCCGCTGCTGCTTTGATCTGTTTTTTTGTTTTGGTTTGGTTTGGGTTTTTGTTTGTTTGTTTTTGTTTTCTTTTCCATAAGGGCGGCTGCAGTAAATGGAGCCAGTTGTGGCCAATCAGAGCAAGGACTAACTAACACTTGAATGAAAAGGAGGGCCACTGAGGAGGAGAGGGGCTTGCCTAGGAGAACCAACCACTTCCTGACTCCACCTCAACCTCCTGACTCCACCTGACTCCTGGTACCCAGAGGCAGAGATGAGCAGAGCAGCTAGGGACAGTCTCAGCTCAGTCCTGCACCCGTGTGCTGGCGTGCCGCACTGTCCTCTCTGTGGCTGCACACTCACAGGCTCTCCAGATGCCACAGGACTCTTCCACAACCCAGGCACTGTCCCCATCTTAGGGTCATTCTTTTTGGTTTGTTTATTTTTTTGTCTTTTTGTTTTTTTTAATATTTTTATTTTCTATATTCTTTGTTTACATTCCAAATGATTTCCCCTTTCCCGGATCCCCCCTCCCCATATGTCCCATAAACCTTCTTCTCTCCATCCACTCTCCAATCACCTCCCTCCTTTTTTTCCTCTGTCCTTATATTCCCCTCCTATGCTAGATCAATCCTTTCCAGGATCAGGACCTTCTCCATACTTCTTCATGGGAGTCATTTGTTATGCGATTTGTGCCTTGGGTATTCAGGGCTTCTGGGCTAATTAATATCCACTTATCAGAGATTGCATTCCATGTGTATTCTTTTGTGACTGGGTTACCTCACTTAGGATGATATTTTCCAGATCAAAACATTTGCCTAAAAATTTTGTAAATTCATTGTTTCTAATTGCTGAGTAGTATTCCATGGTGTAAATATACCACATTTCTAACCTCACATTCCAGGAACTCAGACTGCCTGTCACCCCAGCCTTCTGGCTCCAGACCCATAAACTCCTGTCAGGAGTAGTCTGAGGCAGACTGAGCCTGGCCATAAGTGTAGCCCCTGGGTAGCTTAAGGTAGATACAGGAGCCCAGCTGCCGCCTGCCCACCACCTCCCACCTACGGCTGAAGGAAGGGAAACAGTCTGCAGAGTGAGGAAGCCAAGAATGGAACATCCATTCTCCATGCCCAGGCCCTTCTAAATAACCAGTACTCCAGATTCTGGGAGCCAGGGCCACCCTTCCCATTCTTCACAGATGGTAGGAGCAGAAGGTTACACAGCTGCCAAGCTCTGGCTCAGGTCCAGATCCTAGGTGGCACAAATTGTATAAGCCACCAACTCTCCATCATTTTAGACTAGGGGACATACTGTTCAGGGATTCAATAAGGCCCACAGTTCTCCTGAGCACCTCCTGTCAGACAGCGGCATTCCTTCCGAAGATGGGAAGAGGGGCAGGGGAGAAGGCTCAGTAGCTAAAAGCACCGGTCATTCTTCCAGAAGACCCAGATTTAATTCTCAGCACAAACATGGCTGCTCACAAGCCCCTGTAACTCCAATCCCAAGGCACCCGATGCCCTCTTCTGGTCTCTGAGGGTACTGCATGTGCATGCTACCCAGACATGCATACAGTCAGGCAAAGCACCCATACACACAAAATAAAAATAAAAGTTAACAATTATTTTTTAAAAAAACTGAAGATTGGAGAGAAACTCAATTTAACGCATAGGGTGAGAAACACACAAGAGGTTAAAGTGCAGTCGAGATCAAGGTGGGTGTCCTGGCTAGTTTTATGTCAACTTGACACCAGCTAGAGCCATTTTAGAAAGGGCAACCTCAACTGATAAAATACCTCCCGTGGACTGGTCTGTGTACAAGTCTGTAATACCTTTTCTTGACTGATGACTGAGCTAGGAGAGACCAGCTCGTGGTATGTGGTGCCAGCCCTGGCTGGAGGTCCTGAATTGTATAAGAAAGCAGGCTGAGCAAGCCATGGGGAGCAAGGCAATAAGCAGCACCCCTCCACAGCCTCTGCCTCAGCTCCTACCTCCAGGTTCCTGCCCTGCTCGAGTTCCTGCCCTGACTTCCTTCAATCATGGACTGTGATGTAACAGTGTCAGCAAACTCAACATTTTTCTCCCCAAGGTTTGATCATGGTGTGTCTTCACACCAATGGGAATTCTAACACACTGGGAGAGACAACTTGTCTTATTATACTTTATAAATCATGAAGCATTTCCCTTGGGGAGTTGTAAGTTTCAGATCACAAATACGCGATAGAGTGAGTATGGGCAAGAACTTACACAAAGGCGCACATCGGGGAAGGAAGCCCTTCACCCTATATCCAGATCTCATCCCAGGGTGGCACACTGCTGAGGAAGAGGACACAAGTCACCTCTTGATTTCTAATCATTCAGCAAACAGCCCATGCTCGCAGGCTATAACCCAGGTCACTCTACACATATCTTCCCACCTCCACAGAACAGTATATGGCAATGCACACAACACTGTATTCACACATGGGTGGTGTACACAGGAAACCAGCATCAGGACCACACAAACTCCAAGGGCGCCCTGAAACCCTTAGGGATTCCCGTGCTTGCTCCTGACAGAGGTCAGAACATAGCAGCTTAGCCATCACATCCTTCCCTCCTGATTGGCTATTCCCAAAATGCTGCAAAAAGCCTCACCAGGCCTCCCATAGCTGTGGGTGAGTTAGATGCAAGACCCCAGGCTGGAAGAGCACCGAGACTCAGGAGCATGACCTCATTGGTTCCTAAACAGAAACGCAATGTGGCAGGCAGAACGCCATGAACCTGGTCCAGGCCCAGACTCCAATCCCTACAGAGTCTAACAACCTCATAAGACAGTGGAAAGCAGCAGTTGAGGCCCCACCCAAGCCAACAATGCCCCCTAAACTGGGTTCACATCCTGTAGATATCACAATGAACCCAGAATTCCCTAAAAGCCCAAAGCCACAAAGACTGTCCCGTAAATCTTAACAGATACACAAACCCTCTAATTTCAGCTGAGCTTCTGGGCAGAGGACTGAAGATGGAGTCTAGACAGTGATTAAACATCATGACCAAATGCAGCTTGGGCAGGAAAGCGTTTGTTTGGCTTGTATGTCCATGTCACTGTCTGTCATTAAAGGAATTGAGGCCAGGAGCTCAAGGCAGGGATCTGAAAGCAGAAGCCGTAGAGGAGCACTGCCCACTGGATTGCTCCCCTGCCTTGATCACTTAACTTTCTTATACAACCCAGGACCAGAGGTGGCACTGCCCACAGTAGGCTGTGCCATCCCACATTAATCATTAATCAAGCAACTACCCCTGTCCCAGGCTGGAAAGATAGATCAGACACTAAAAGCTAGACTCACAACCAAAAAGATAAGAAAATGTCCTCACAGACTTGCCTACTGGCCAATCCCATAGAAGCACTCGCTCATTGAGATTCTATCTTACTGGATAACTCTAGCTTGTGTAGAGTTAACTCCCTGAATGTTTAATCCCAACATTCAAACTAGGAATAGCTGTGTAGATTACCCATGGTGCATGCAACAAGGAAGAGGATCACACACACACACACACACACACACACACACACACACACATACACACACACACACACTCCAGACTAAGTTGTAAATAAGATGTGGCTGACCAACTCTATGACTGTCTGTGAATATTCTTCACTTTTCTGCCTCTACTGGAAGAAGGCTGACAGCCTCTGAAGATTGAACAGAAGATACACAAGAACGAATCAGAACTCAGAAAGTTACTGCACTCGTGCCATTGCTTGGTGAACTGGGAAACACATTTTCAAGTTTTACTTCAATTTGGAACTTTCCTATGGTACTAGCCTCCAGCTCGTGGGTTGGGGCATGGTGGGCAAACACTCTCCACTGGCATACATGCACAGTCCATCAACTGTTATTTCAATGCAGACTACCTCAACCCAAGCTAAACAAAACCAGTATTGTCAGAGTCGTAACTTGGGAAGCCATGACTTATGCCAAGCCCTCTCCTGTCCCACATGAAGTCAGCTCCAGGGAGCAGCAGGTAGCAGAGAGCAGGACTTGGAAGCAGGTGTTCCAGCCTTCTGTTCACTCCCTTCCTGGGCTCAGCCAGACCACAGCACTGACCACCTGCCTCCAAAGCACAGTGGCTGCTCTAGTGACTCTTTCTTGGGTCCCAAAAACCAGACCAAGACAAGATTCCCTGGGACCTCTCTAAGCCTGTCAGTTCCCTGGCAGAAGCTGCAAATGTCCCCAACTGGCTTCTCTTCACATCAGGAAGGCAAGACTCCTGGTAGCTATATAGGTTCAGAGAAGAAATCCAAGGGTTTGTCAACTGTTTTGAGACATGAAACCCAAGACACAGCAGTGAAATGCATGAGCCCTCTCCTTGAAATGTTTACAAATGTACAAGAAGGACAGTAAGACTGAGTTTACAGACAGGAGGTTTTCAAGTATAAACAGGGCCTGGGATTACGGTCAGTAAAATGCTTGCCCACCAAGCATGATGATCTGAGTTCAGGTCCTCAGCACCCATGAAAAAGCAGGATGCTGCAGTTCCTACCTGGAATCCTATCGTGGGGAGGCAGAGGCAGAAGGATTCTTGGAGCTCACTGACTGGCCACCCCAAGCTGCTTCATGGGCCCCAGGTCCTAGTGAGAGACACTGTGTCAAAACATAAAGGACCAACACCCAAAACAGGCCTCCACAAGAACATGGAAGCACACATACATACATGCTTGCATACCTGCACACACAGGAACATGTGCACATACACACACACACACACACACACACACATTTTAAAGTGTAGCTAAATTTGTGAAATTAGTAACCTACTTAACTTCTATAGCTATACATTAAATAAGGCCTATCAACACACCAAAAATATGTCATAATTCAAAAAAATTACATACAGAGGAATGTAAATGTTTTAGAAAATCTCTACCATGGTCAAGATATGACACAACCTATGGTCATCCCTATGAGCAGTAAAGTCACAGAAATACCTAAATAACTTTGATTGTAGTGAATGGTAATTTTCAATTAAGTGGTTTGGTTGGTTTCCTGCCATCTGAGTTTCTGGACTCTAATTCTAAATTCCATTCTCAAAATTCCCAAGATCAGAAAACTCCTACTGCTACCTGATGACCCCTGAGGTGGCAGACCAGGGATGTCAGGAATGCTCTCCCTGCACAGAAAGGACAGAGACTGAGCACCCTCACAAAGCACTCCCCCTCTGTCGAGGGAGATTGACTCAGTCTGCTATGAACAGCACCCACTTCAGATAAACTCTCTCTGGTGGTTAATCTTTGCTGTTAAGTTGGCTGCATTTAGGATCACCTAGGAGATTGGTGAGGCACATCTGTGGGTGTCTCGGATGGGATTCCCAGGGAAGATGAACTGAGTGGGGAGATACGCCCTGACTGTGGGCAGCACCATCCCACAGGCCTGGGGCCCAGATGTGACAAAGGGACAAAGAGAAGGCCAGCCCAGTGTCAGCTTGTCCTTTCCTTCACTTCCTATCTGCTGACTGAGAACCCTCTGATGCAAGCTCCCACTCCACGATGTTCTTCCCAAGTACAAGGAGCCAGGTAACTGTGGAGGGAACGCTCTGAGATCAGGAACCAAATTAACTTTTCCTCCTTTGAGCTGTTTATCTCAGGCTTTCAGTCAGAGTGGCAGTAAAAGCAACAGGAGTTTGTGCACACCAGCATCTTGGCATATGTCAGGTGATCCCTCCAGGGGGGAGGGGAGGGGGGGAGAAGGGGTGGCATTGATAACATGGGAACACAGTCCACTAGCATCTGCCTGACCCCATCAGCTGGGACAGGGACAGAGAAGGTGGCTTAGCTAGGAAGCTTTAAAGAAGGGTTCAGATTTTCCACATGGCTCTCCTGAGACTCCACATTTCCTTAAGCTGAACTGTGTGAGTCTCTTCTCAAGTCTGTCTTGCCTTGAAGGCAGGGACTGAGTCTTATTAGCCTCTGTGCCACCCAGCCCAGGACCCAGTGCTCAGAAAGGCCTTCAGAAATGTCACAAGTCGAGAAGCAAGACAGAGCAGTAGGGAGACAAGCATAAGCAGCCTCAGACTGACAATGACTGAACTCTCAAGTGACAAATGGTGTCTTTCACAGAGTATCTCCCAGGTCCCAAAACACGCAGCAGTGCCACAGAAGGAATGATTAGTAGGGAAGAGACCAACTGTTGCACAACTCTCTCTTTACCACAGTGCTTGGGAAATGACTGCAGGCAACTAGAGTGATGTTTGGACAGTCAGCATAGCCCCATTTTCCAGACACCATCTTTGAACCCCTACTGCCATCATACCTGGAGTAGGATTCCAGCCTCATGGAAAGATAACAGCTTAGCTTCCAGGAAAACAGACTGAGCACAGTGGAAGCCTGCCCTCTGGCCTTGTGTGTTTGCACACATTGTCCGTAGTCAGCTCATTTGGTTAAGGCATTAGCTACTGTAGTGAGCTGCAAGCTGCATCCTCTCCTGGACAACACAGTTCCTACTCTTTATGTGACTGAAAGAAATCACCCAACTAAATCTTCACAACTGTAATGCTCTATGATCCCATTTCCTCCCGAATAGCATGTGGTAACAGAAAACAAGCAAAACACACAACTAGAAAATTGGGTGCCCCGGGGCCAGAGCCCTTCACAAGGATGAGCGTGCTTTGTGCCCATTGGGATTATAGAACAGATATAACAAGTCTGAGCCTGGAAGTTCCTTTCCAGTGCCTTTGAGAGATCCAACAGAGGGACAGATAGGCCTCTTAGCAAACGCAAAGTGCAGACTGAAAGAGCTCCCGCAGATCCTTCTGTCTGCTCTCCTTAGACCCATCATTCCTTCAAATCCTGACAATGCATTGAATCCATGGCCAGGATGGTGAGGATCCAAACACTTCCCAAGAGAGGAGCAGGGATTGGGAGACCTGGAACCAACCAGCTGGGCAAGGTACTTCAGGGTCCTTGGTCCATGGGAAGGGGCAATGACTGTTCCGTCTACCCCAATGAGGTTGCTAGGATGAGCACGACATGGGAACACTGAATGCCTGTTTTATTCATATTTTTTATCATAAGGGAATAGGTACCTGGAGTGGGGTGGAGATGGGGCTTCAGCTCCCTCCTTGCTCTCCTCTGGGTCTTCACTTCAGGCCTGCCCACTGAGATCTGATCCCACCCACCCTTCTGTGGCCGTATGGTCCTAGGACTGTCTTCTTGTATCCCTAAAGATCCCTCAGGGTAGAAGAGAGGCAAGAGAAAAGCCCAAGGCTCCAGTGTGCTACTCTGGGGTGGGAATGAGGAACACATGCAAGACCAGGGTTGATACCCACACTCCTGAGAGCACAGAAGCCACACTACAGAAGAGGAGACTACACATTGTCAAAACCCAGATCAGTACATCCTTCCCTGACCAGGTCCACCCCACCCTCTCCCAAGGAGGCAAAAGACTCACTTCCTAGCAGAGTCAGTCAGGCTCTGAAGACCCTGCTCCCTCAGAAGCGTACCACCACCTCACTCCGGTACCCGCTGCCTGCTCAGTGTGTGCCCGTGCCATAGCTACCAGAAAGATTCTATAGGACACTGTCGCCCTAGGAAACCAAACGGCAAGATTTTCCATATTTAAAGTCCTAGCTTTTCCTAGAGAAAAGAAGCCAAAGAAAGATCTGGAACCCTACGAGGAGAAGCAGAGCTTGGCTTTAGATCTGGAGAAGCAAGGTCTCACCATCTCACCTGAGAGAGAGATGGTGACCAGGTAGCTTAGTTCTCCAGAGACTAAAGGGAGCTCGCTAGTCTGCAACTATTAAGACATACCCCAACTATTAGTGTATACCCCTGATAGAAAGGAGGGACACAGCACCCCTACTTCAGTTTTAAGAACTCAACTCCTGGTCCCTGCAGAGATCTCTATGGATGGGTGATGAGCACGGCCCCCATCTACTGGACGTTTGGAAAGACGGAGCACCCAGTCAGAACAGAAACATGTTTTGTGGTACCACAGATCCAGTCAGGAATTTCCCAAAGTCATGAAAGCCCTTCCCAAGGAACACCATTTCAACTGTTTAGGCCAAGAAGGAGGTTAAAAGGAAAAGTCAAAAACCTAAAAGCATTCCTTAAGATTCTAAAGACATTGCAATGCCTGCCTTTCAATCCCATCTCCAGTGGACTCTATCGAGAGATTATGATGTCCCACATCCCATATGTTCCTTTCCATAGATGGAATGCAGTCACTCGGGAGCCACTGTGAGATGCTCACAGTCAGGAGATGGGCTCCTCTCTGTAGAGAAAGATTTAGTCCCTTCCTGGGTCTCACCTGATGTTAAGTTATGGAGAAAAGAGGTTGACCTCTTGAAGGATGCCAGGGTTTCCAGGGCCCCTCAGTCAACACATGGCCCACTCTGTGACTGACACTGACAGACACAGTTCTCAGAGCTGCTCAAGATGGTAAGCCAGACATGATAGTGTCAGCAGAAGCTATCAGTTCTCTGGTGTCCTAACTCTAGGAAAGTCAACAGTCCAGGGTGATCTGGCTTCCTTATCGATACCTTCTCCTCAACTTCTGTTTCAAAGATATACCCACATGGGCTTTGAGATTTCAGGGCCTGGAGGATGCAATAAGATCTTGCCTCAAAGTGTCAGAACACTGTCCCAGCCTCTGCCTACATTACACACCTCCCATCATGGCTCTGGAAAACCCCTCCCCCAAACACCCCTGATCACAGCATCATCTCAGTCTCCTGTTGGCTCTTTGGTCCAATGCAGAAAGTTTGGAAGGCAAGTGTGGACAGACGGGACCTCCTAGCACTTCCACAGTGGTCTTATCCAACTTATTCCACAACCCTACAACGACCAGAGGAATGTGAGTTCTGGCTGAGCTCACTCCTAGACAGATGCAACTGCTCTCCAATTTAGGAGAGATTTCCATATCTGAAGAAGTGGTCCTTGGTTTTATGAATTGGTAACAAGAATACAAGTACCTTTGTGAGCCACAAGCATCCCTGGGTGTGGTTCTAAACTAAATTATCATCAGCTTGCCAAGCAGAAGAAAGCACAATAGGCCAACTCTCACACCTCTGATAACATTCTCAATCACCTTCAAAGGATGAGTGCCTACAAGTCAATGCACTAAAACTCACTCAAAACAAAAAGTAAGAGGAGAAGAAGGAGAGGAGGAGGAGAAGGGGAAGAAGAGGAAGAAGATGGGGGAGAAGAGGAAAAGGAAGAGGAAACAGCAGCTGGTGAGTGCACAGTGATAGCATCCTGTTTAAGGAAAGGATCAGAAATGAGTTCTGCCATATTCAGAGCCTGGTGGGCACAAAGTTCTTTTCCAAGTGAATAACTTTAACGGGCATCTGACAGAAACCCTTTCCTGTTTCACTGTTCTTAAGGTCAAAGTGAAATCAGAGTCTAAAAGGCAGCCCTGCCCAGTGGAGAGAGAGAGAACTACTGAGCAGGTGGGACCTTGATGGGGAGCTGTTCAGAAGCCCACCACAGGCTACATGGATGACTCTCCCACTGATGCTTGGCCTCAAGATGTAGAGAGGAGGAGGAAGCAAAGCCAAGAAGACTAGAAAATGCTGGCCCTGCATGGGTTGACAGTTCACCGTTGGTCTTGCTGGGATATCCTCACAGTGAGAGGTAACCTAAGAGTCCCTTGCTATGAAGATAAGGTGGGGCCCATAAATGACCCTTTAGAAATAAAGGGTGATATATATATATATATATATATATATATATATATATATATATATATATAACATATATATGCAGAGCATGAGGGGTCTGAAAACTCCAGCATGGCAACAGTAAAGTAAGAAGCAGAGCAAGCTGCAAAAAGCATATTGTAAGTGAATTGAAAGTGAGCACCGTCCCCCTCCTCCCCCCCAAAATGTCAGCATCAAAAGGATCCTAGAGATAGGATGATGAAACACAATGTTACAGCCCAGGAGGGGAGTCTAGAATAAAGGACAGCAGCTAGAAGCGAATCTGAATAGAATATGGGTTTTAGTTAATAATAACGTGTCGATGTTGGTTCATTAATTGTAACAAGAATGCTACATTAATAAGAGGGTAATAACAGGGGAAGCCAGGCACAGGGTAGGACATAAGACCTCTGTGTACCACTTCCAATTTTCCTGTAGCTATAAAACAGTTCTAAATAATAGTCTATTTTTTAAGATGGAAAAAAATACAAAATTGCACACAGCATTTCCCAGAAGTGTGATGTGCTAGAATGATTGCCTACGGAGAGAGTAGCCATGAAGGACAAGGGGCGTGTCTTCAAATGGTGATAATGATAGCAGTGTGCCGAGGGTGCAGAGGGCAGCTAGCTCTCCCAATGTGTGATATCACACTGGCCAGGCGGGTCAGAGAGAAGGGATCCCACAGGAGAAGAGTAGGTCATGTTGGGGCCAGGGGTAGGAGAGCAGAAGGGGTTCCGGGAGGCTGAGCCGTGAAGAAGGAGAAGTGCTTAGTTAACCTTAAAGCCAGAGGAGGCTGGGAGGGCGAGCCTTGGTAGTTGTACAATAGAGGTAACTTTGCAGGACAAGACCTTCAACCTCATCTAAGGTCAGCCTCTCAGCTTTCTCTGGGCTACAGAGTTCAGATCAACATCGAATCCGTCATCCCTGATAACACATGGGGCATACTTGAGCTATATATTTAAAACAAAAAATACCTACAAAGCTACTCATTGTTGGTCTGAAATTCATTTTAACAAAGCATCTATATTTTGTTTGTTATATGTGAAAGCCCTGAAAGCAGCGTTCTGTTCAGGGTATTTTCATTTGCCTGTCTCGCTCTGTCTTTTTTTACCAACCCTGGGAAGGGTATACTACTATTCCTGTTTACACACAAGGAAACTCTGACTTTAAGGTCCTAAGTTAATGGAAAATGCACGAGAGGGAAACACGCTAGTCCATCAGCCTTCTGGGAGCGCCCTCCTGAGAGTGGCCTGTACTATTTCCCAACCAAGTCCACTCCCTGACATCGGAGACAGCTGTGTAGACTGCAAACACTCAGAGCTCCTGGTATAGCCATGTCCTTGAAGATGCCTGCTCTGCTGACTCCTAGTGAAAGGACCAAATGAGCTTTGGGTTTCAAACATCAGAAATCGGTAGCTCGAAATAAAGGGGCCCAAAGCATTCAAGAGGTTACTAGGGGACCTAGAGGAAAGCCTCCTGCCAAATGGTCTGCATGAGCCGTGTACCATAGGGCCGGAGCCAAGATACAGCACCCCAGCTGAGGACAGAAAAGGAATGATGGACCTCTGTGAGCCCCTTCCAGTGTGAAGCCAGCATTAATGTTAATCTTGCAGATTAGTTTTTAGATGACAATGCTTTCCTGACTCGCAGCATGGCCCTCTTTTTTAAATAGCTCAGTCCTAAATGTGATGTCTTCATCAAACCCCTGCCCTCAAGGCCCAGGGATCTATTCGAAAGGGCAAAGGAAAGGTCATAAGAGGTGAGGGATGAATCCCAAGAAACAGTGTCTTGCAGATACGACAGGACACATGCGCGTGTAAACTCACAGACTGTGGCAGCATCACAGAGCCTGCACAGATCCTATAGAATCCCAGCACAGAGAGGGGAAAGTGGCCCTGAGTGCCACTCCTAACCCAGAAGCTATGTGCAACTAATGCTCACTGCCAAAGGGAAAATTCATTCTACAGTGAAGTGTCACTGGGCATACCAACCACACTCCAGGCCAGGCCTCAGACCCAGGAGTAGGTAGCCAACACAAAACAAACTCCTTGGCTGTTTTGTGGATTGTTTTTGTTTCTGTTGTCCTTGTTGTTGCTGCTGCTGTGCTGTTGTTGTTATGGCTTTTTTAAAAATTTACTTGTCTTTTGTTTGTTTTGGTTTTTGTTTGGTTGTTGTGGGTGGTTGCTTTTTGAGGAGGACACATAAAATTGGATGGGTAAGGAGGTAGGGAGAACCTGAGAAGAGTTAGGAGAGTGGGAAAAGCATAACCAAAACATATCACATGGAAAAAATAGTAAAAAAAAAAAATCATAGTAAGTGTTCACTGTGTACCTCGTGTATACAAGATACTGTGCTACATGTTTTCATTTCCCCCACATAACCATGGGACATGTAACACCAGAGCCCAGAAAGGAGGTTATTGATTTTTCAAATAAAGACCTTAAGTTTCCTCTAAGAGGCCAATCCTTTACACAACTGATACCTATATGACACCTATTGTGATACACATTCTATCCCAGGTTTAGGAAAGTCTTGATCCAGCATTGTAGGGGAGTACCAGGACAGAGAAATGGGAAGGGGGTGATTTGGAAATGGGCAGAGGGAAGAGGGCTTATGAGACCGATGGGGAGAGGGGGGGAACCTGGAAAGGGGAAAGCATTCAGAATATAAACAAAGAATATAGAAAATTTTAAAAAAATTAAAAAGAAAAGAAACAAAGCCCCAACCTTCATGGATCTGGTGGGGCACAGATAAGAGACCCCTCCCACACGGCTGCAGGGAGCAGTGCTAAGCTAAGTAGGATCAAGAAAAGAAGAGCAGGGGCCAGGGATGGAAAGGAAAGGCTTCATGACATTTTACTGCCAATGGTCAGGGAAGGAGGAAAGAGCAGAGACCGGAAGTGAGGGCACGGGTCTGAGCAAGAGCTCCTGGAAGAGAGGACTTTATTAGAGTCGATATATCCACTATCTAACCCAGAACTATGGTTAGGCTGGTGGCTAGCCTGGAATACAATTTTGAAGGAAAGAAGATTAGAGACAGACAGTTTGGAAGAAATAGTAAGGCCAGTATACTTTGAAAAGATCAGAGTGCATGGATGGGTGGAAGGAAGGGTATGAGAATGGGTGGGAGGATGGGTGGGAGGATGGGTGGGAGGATGGGTGGGAGGATGGATGAGAGGATGGATGAGAGGATGGGTGGGAGGATGGGTGGGAGGATGGGTAGGAGGATGGATGAGCGGATGGATGAGAGGATGTGTGGGAGGATGGGAGGGAGGATGGATGGGAGGATGAGTGGGAGAATGGGTACATAGATAGGTAAGTAGATTTCCATGGATTGCCTTAGCCTACTTACCAAGGGTGAAATACAGATATGTATACACATTCATACACATGTACATATACATACAAATACACACACAAGCATACACACACATACCTTACAGATTTATAAATATGTTCAATGATATCCCATTCAGTTCCCTAAAGTGTCTCATTACAGATTCCTCAGGATGCTCTGAGCATGCCCATCCCTTACTGAAGGGGATCCCTATATCCCCACAAAGAAATTTAGATCTAAGTTCAACAGGAAAACCAGGTCTTCATGCAAGGAAACCACACTAGAGAAAGCCACAGACCCTCGGGGATCCAGGTCTAACCAGACTGTTAGGCCCTTTGGGTGTGTGCACGGTCAAGCACGGGCAAGGCACACCACCACCATCCCACAGTGTCATGGACCCACCTGGCCAAAGTTATCACATTACCAAAACTGCTGCAAGGCCTTGGGCCAACGTATCTGCTTTACACAAAAGGAAAGACCAAGCTGTCTGCCAGAGCAAAGCCAAAGCTTTGCTAACCACCAGGGCCCATCCCGCCCTGAGACCCGTAGCCTGGCCAGCCTCACCTCCAAGTCCTTCTCCAGCTCCAGCCCAGCCGCCATCAGGTTGTGCTCAAATTCATCTCGCTGCTCCCTCCTTTCCTCTTCCAGAGCGTCCAGTGGGCCAAGCTCAACATCGCCAGGGCCCCCGCCATGGCGCTCCTTGCCTGTCTCCCCATTGGAGATAACAGCCAGCGAGTGTCCAGGGGAGCCATGACCCACGTGTGCGCCCCGTTTCCGGTAGTGGTACGCAAGTACATAATCCACTTTCCTCTGGTTGTCGTGGAAGTGCATGCGGCTCAGACGGGCTTCCGAGGACGCGGGCTCATTGGCATCCAGGTAGTTATTGATGACCTGGCCAGAGAAAGTAGCACAGGTAAGGTCAGAATAAGGAGAGTAAGAGACAGAAGAGGATGCTTTGATGCTCTGGGACAGACTAGGAAGCAAGTCTCTCTGTCCAATGGATGGATCAGCAGTCTAAGCCTGCTTGTCACTGTCACCTGTAGCCCTCCACCCATGTGTGCAGTTTGGGGATCAGTACACACACACACACACATGAGAGAGAGAGAGAGAGAGACAGACAGACAGACAGACAGACAGACAGACAGAAACAGAGGCAGACAGACAGACAGATAGACAGAAATAGGGAGAGAGAGACAAGCAGACAGGCAGAGACACAGACAGACAGACAGACAGACAGGCAGGCAGGCAGACAGACAGACAGACAGGCAGGCAGGCAGGCAGGCAGACAGACAGGCAGGCAGACAGACAGACAGACAAGCAGGCAGGCAGACAGACAGACAGGCAGGCAGGCAGGCAGGCAGACATACAGACAGGCAGGCAGGCAGACAGACAGACAAGCAGGCAGGCAGACAGACAGATGGACAGGCAGGCAGACAGGCAGACAAACAGGCAGGCAGACAGACAGACAGACAGATTGCACACCCGGTAGCACACACCATTGCCAGTTCACATGGCCTGCCCAAACACTGAAGCCCGTGCCCACTCCAGCTCACCGGCACATGCCTGGGCACCTGCAAGCAGTCCCCTCCACTCACGCCTCCCTGGCTCAGCACTTCTGCACACATGTGAGGGCGCCCATATGCACAGGCACACAAACCAATGCGCAGCCCTCCACCTGCACCATGGCACACCCACGCATGTGCTGCTCCCGGCAGAGCTGCGCGTGAGCCGCACACGCTCCGTAATCCCACGGCTTACTTACTGGCAGTTGCTCTGGATCCATCCCAGCAAAAGCCAATTCCCAGGCTCCTCTCCCACCCCCGGGAAGTCACTGGGCTTTCTGCACCTCACAAATCCATCTCCTCCTCCTCTTCCTCCTCCTCTCCAGCCACTAGCAAGGACCCTGCCAGTGACAGATGCAGGGAAAGTGACTGCTTCCTCTCTCTTCCACTCTGGACTAGAGGGAGGCAGAGGAGGAAAGAGCGCGAGGCGGAGCAGGGCAGGGACCTGCCTCCATCCCTCGGGGTGTTCCCTTGTTTATTACTGGTTTGATACCCAGCTGCCTCAGCAGCCACCTGAGAGGTCACCAGGGCAACCAGATGAAATGCCAGGCACAGGAGAGAGGCTCGCAGCCACCAGAGCTAAGGAGGCAGGTTTCTCAGGCCTGTGGGAACGGAGCCCGGGAGTCTGCCTGCCCAACAGGTAGGAATCATCTGCCTCTCCTTGCATTCTCATTTCCAGATCCTTCCCTGAAGGGGATAGCTAGCGCTTCTAGAAATGTGCGAGATAGGGAAGATGAAAGTATTCTCCCAAAAACCCAGGGCTTTTCACATCAGCACACATCAGCCACAAATGACAGGATGGCCGGTGGGAGACTCCCGTAGGGCATCCATCAGTACTCACAGAACGGTCTCGGGAACTCTCTCTCCTGGCGACCTGGCTAGGGTGTAGGCTAGAATTGTCCCTCTGACCTGGGGCCCTGGGTCCTGGCACCTTGAGGTACTGCTGCCCGTGTTTGGGGCCCTGGCTTCCTCTGGCCACCGTCCGTGAACTCAGCCGACGTGGAGATCCAGGGAGCAGAGGGATGTCTGTGAGGAAGGAAGACAAGAGAGGTAACACAAGGGAGTTCAGGTGACAGGAATCTCAAGACACAGGATCAAAACCAGTTACACTAGAACTCTCTGAGGCTCCACAGAAATGACCTGCAGTTGGGTTTGTTTCTTTACAGCCTTATTTGGCCACATTCATTTTGGCCAATGGGGATAAAAACTAGTGGTAACTCCCCTAACACACACACACACACACACACCACAGCTGTCATAATCTCACACATGTGTGCTCAACATGCAATGGTGAGGCCCAAAGCCAGTACATGGTGCCTGTTAGGCAAAGCTCTCCACCACTGATCCACTGTTGCTCTGTCCTTACTTTATCCTTAGGACCATGGTAGCTGGCCAGTGAGTCTGCAGTCTGCAAGAAGAGAAAGGGATGGCAGCATCAGCTGGAGCACCTCCCAGCATCAGCTGGAGCACTTCCCAGCATCAGCTGGAGCACTTCCCAGCATCAGCTGGAGCACTTCCCAGCATCAGCTGGAGCACTTCCCAGCATCAGCTGGAGCACTTCCCAGGGAAATGGGACTTTAGGGCCTCCCCGGTACATCAAGGTCAGTAGGCACCTTGAACACCAGCAAGGAGAGACCAAGGACAGATCAACAGTGGACCCACTGAGGCAGCAGGGGACCCACCGAGGGCAGCCTTACCCTCTAAGTGGGGAGCATCCTCCAGTGCACTTGAGAACTTCTCATAGGCCCACTGTTCAGGTCAAGTTCTCTTCTGGCCTTTGCCAGTCAGGGGCCCTGAGTCCACCCTTTTCTTTCTAGTCTCTTCTCTAGGAGACTCCAGACAGTATGCCTACGCTTAACCCTCAGCTTTGTCGCTGGTTAGCACTGTGGCCACTTGTTTCTTCTACTATAAAATGAGGAGAATCTCAAACTTGAAGGACAGGTGTGGAAATGGGAACAGAAGAATATATGCAAAACACCACACCCCCAATAGTGATGAGCCTCTGAGTTCCCAATAAAGGGTGATGATTATAATATTGTTGTCATTTTCATTTTAAGCACCACATGAGCAGAAACAACACCCTGTACACACAGATTGATCCTAAGTCCCCTCCCAATGGATGAATGAATGGCCGTTCTGAAAGATCTCTTGAAATGCCTTCAAGACCAAGGGTAGTTTAGTGGTAGAGCATAGTTTTCCCCCCAAAAAGAAAACCTGAATCACCATCAGATTAATTACTAGCCCTTAGGCATCCAGCTATTTACTGGATTGTTCCCAGGTATCCAGGACATGTGGTGACTGAACTTGAGAAGGATGGCCTCTTTAAGACTTTGCAGGACAACTTGGCAGTGTCCAGCAGGGTTGCTGTAGTTTGAATGGGAAACGTCTCTGTAGGCTTGCATGTTTAAACCCTTGGTCTGAAGCCGGTGGCTCTACTTAAGAAGGTCACAGAACCTTTGGAAGTGGAGCCTTGCTGGGGGAAATGGGTCATTAGAAGCAAGTCTAAGGTTTTGTGTCCCAGTGTCCTTTCCCGTCCATCCTCTGCATCCTGACTGTGGATGCTGCCTGACCAGCCAGCCCCCTCCACACACCCCCATCCCTGCCACCATGTCCTTCCCAAGTCATCCCTTCAAACCGTATGCCAGAATAAACCTTTGCTTCTTTAAGATGCTTCTGCTCGTGTCCGTTGTCACAGCAACTAACCAAGGCAAACGTCCATGACGCATCCTTGTGTGTGGAGGCTCTGGTCTCAACCGTGGGAGACCAAAGAGCCTATAAAACATCAAATTAGAACTCAAATCTGGAACTGGATCTCAAAGAGTGAGTAACTTCTGAAAGTCGGAGGGAACGAGGGTTGTCCACAGACACAGAGCACACAGCCCGACTACACAATAGTGGTCTCCCAGCCCAGGACAGTAAGGAGGGGCCTCCCTCCTTTTCTGCCACCTTGACCATCTTTCCTTCCTTTGTGCCTTTCTGCGTACCTCTGCCTCAACTGTCCCAGGGAAAACCTTAGACAAGAAAGATGATATCTCAGAGAAAGTCTAGAAGGTCTGGTCTTAAAGCCCAGGACAGTCCAGATGCAAACTTAGAGGTGTTCATCTAGGACCCCTGTCCCTGGGAGTTATCTTCTAATATCATAGCTGAGAAGCAATCCAGAGCTTAGGTCAAACTGTGTATCATCTCCTAGGAAACCCCTGGGGCCTCCTGAGCACCCACCAGCCATCTTGCAGCCTCTGCATCCTCTTGGCCAAATGCATCACAGCTACCTGGAGGCTCTGTTTTTGTGACAATCTCCCAGACCCTGTTGATTAGGATGAAGTATTTGGTGGTTCAATTTCCCCAATTCTAGAAAGGCATTCCAGGCAGTAATAGCATAGATCGGGGAGCTGCAAGCCTGCTATGTGCCGTCAAGTAAAGGCTGTGGAGGGATGTGTGAAAGCTGGCTTGGAGATGAGAATGGATCAGCAAGAAACAGGTCAAGACCATCACGCCCACCCTGTGGAATGGGTTAGCCCATTCATTTGGAAATCATATCTCTTCACCCTTCAGTCTCTTGGCTCCTATCACATGTTATCTTAAACATCAAACAGAGCCCTGGACATTGGTGCTTTCAGGAACCATGAGGGTAGAGGACACAGCTTACTCAGCTCTGCATCAGTTAGATAGATGGTCCCAAGTGTAGGACCTGTGGCCTCACCACACTTAACTTCTTCCACTCCTGAGAATGTCCTTACCATCTATCACTGACTTCCAAAATTTACCTTCTACCCATAGTTCCCCAGGCACAGTTGTGCACATTGCCCTACCTGCATGGCACCTCCACTTAGGTGGCTGAGAGTCACTCAGAGTCAACACTCCCCAAATCAGACTACTGATCGTCTCCCAGCAAGGTTCTTTTACAGGATTACCCACTCTATTCATGCTCAGGATATCCTGTAAACTCAAAACACAGACAGAAATCTAGAGATGTCTGCCCTCATATCCCATATGCCATTTGACACTAATCCTAAAATTTTATTCCTAAAACATCTGCCAGACTGGTTGTGGTTTTTGCCTTTACACAATTGATTGCCAACCTCCCAACCTCATTCACCTCGACTCCAGTGGCATCTTGCTAGCAACTGTCACTGCTGTCACCCTTGCTCCCCGTGGCTGTTGTGAGCGTATGAGTGCAGCGACTCTGTCATAGCCAGAACACTCATTTCACCCCAGTTCTCCTCACCTCTGGCTCTTACAATTTTTCCAACCCCCCTTCCATTATTGTTGCTGAGCCTTTGCAGGGGAATATGATATAAATGTCTTGTTTATAGCTGAGCACTCTATAGATACTTAATCCCAAAATATATTTCTTTTATTTATTTTTTTTATTTTCATTTCAAGTATATTATTCCCTTACCTGATTTCCCCTGCTCCTGGAAACCCCCTATTCCATCTCCCCTCCCCCGGCTTCTATGAGGGAGTTCCTCCACCCACCCACTCCTGCCTCCCCACCCTTGATCCCCCTACACTGGGGCATCTATTGAGACTTCATGGGACCAAGGACCTCTCCTCCCATTGATGCCTGACAAGGCCATAATATAATATTTCTTAAAGCCTAAAAAGACCTGTAACAAGTAATGACAGTACAGTAGCAATAAAAGTCTCCCAATAACAAGCATCCCAGGACTGTCCCTTGCTAGATGTCATCAGGCCTGCAAAGAACTAACACATACATACTTCATACTTCACATACGTATTTTATGTTGTGAACAGTTGGGAGGACTGGGATGAAACAGGGTCTTCTGGCTATGACAGGGTCACAGAACTGGTGCACTCACAACAGCAATGAGAAGCAAGGTGACAGAAGTGACAGTTGCTAGCAAGCTGTCACTGTAATCGAGATGAATAAGAGTGGAGGTCAGTACTAGGTTGTGTAAATTCTTCAAACCGTGTATACACATTAAACACACTTCAAACTCTTCCATAAAATGGAAAAGGAAAATATGCTTCCAAACTCCTCCTAGAAGCCTGCATTGCCTATAGGCCAGGCAAAGAGGCAAATAAAACACAAAACTATAGACCCATTTCTTTGTTTCACATAGATGCAAAAATCCTCAGTAAAATCCCCACAAGCAGAATTTGACAACATACTTTAAAAAACATACCATATGGATAAGGCAATTCAGCATGCACAAATCAATGAATTCAATACAATCACAGCCCATGACCAAGACAGATCAATGTGCACAAATCAATAAATGCATAAGTAGAAGCAAGGGTGAAAATCACATGACTATCTTAATAGTCACAGAAAAAAAGAAAACCTGAGAAATTCCCTCCATTATCATAAAAGTCCTGAAGATGCTAACTGTAAATGGATCATACCTCCACACAGCAAGGTCTATCCAGCAGGATGACAGCCAACATTATTCTGAATGGGGGAAAGATGAAATCACTTCCTCTAAAATCAAAAACAGTGTAGAGGTGCCCTATGTCTACAGTCTTGTTCAATATAGTATTTGAATTATTAGCCATAACAATAAATAGAAAAAAAAGAAAAAGTAAGAAAGATGATAGACCCTAGGCTTAGAAGACCCTAAAGTGTCCATTAAAAAAAATTTCTGGTTTCTTTGAATTCCAGAAAAACATCAAGACATAAAACCAATATACAAAGATCAATAGATTTTTTAAAGACTAATAATGAATCTAGAGAGAGAGAAAGCAGGAAAATAATGTTATTCACCCCAGCTTCAGAAATAATAAGTTACTTATGGACAAACGTAACCATAGAGGCAAGGGGGAAAATGCTCTGAAGCAAAAACTGTGAAACACTGAAGAAAGAAATAGAAGGCACTAGACGTTGGAAAGTCTAGAAGAAGTTGTAGAGTTCCTGTGTTGGTGCAATCAATAGTGTTATAAACAACATGCTACTTGTGATGGTTTCTATATGCTTGGCCCAGGGAGTGGCACTATTAGAAGGTGTGGCCCTGTTGGAGTAGGTGTGTCCATGTTGAAGTAGGTGTGTCACTGTAGGCGTGGGCTTTAAAACCCTCACCCTAGCTGTCTGGTAGTAAGTATTCTACTAACAACCTTCAGATGAAGATGTAGATAGAACTCTCAGCTCCTCTAGCACCATGCCTGCCTGGATGCTGCTATGTTCCTGCCTTGATGATGATGGACTGAACCTGTGAGCCAGCCCCAATTAAATGCTGTCCTTATAAGAATTGCCTTGGTCATGGTGTCTATTCACAGCAGTAAAACCCTGAGACACTACTGAAAACAACCTACAGTCACTGTAGCCTCCAGCTAAATTCCAGTGACATTCCAAACTTTCCCCTGTCTATCCAGTTCCAAATTCCAAAAGGTATGGGCTCCATAGGCTCCAGCTGCTCTCCACAACCTTTCTCCATCTTCCCAGCATTTGGTGCTGACAGGTGAAGGCTTCCTAGACCTCAACTACCCAACCCATACGTTTCATGCCCAGCCATCACCCAGGGCCAACAGGGTGTTCCTTAGGTAGAATGGGGAGTTAAAAAGAAAATAAACTATAGGGAATTCAGGCTAGGAAAGACCTGTATCTAAATAACCAAACAGAGCCGGATTTCAGAGCCTACCTATAGCTGCCCTCAGTTCCTTCCTCAGCCCACCCCTCTCAGTTCTGATATGCCTTAGTCTAGACCAATGTCCCCCATTCATCACCAGGGATTTCCCATAGCCATCCATTCATTCAATCCTTGGTTGCCTTGATGAATACATTTATTTACACTAAACAGCACTAGACAACATTCCCATTGAGCAGAAGTAAAAAGCGTTTTGAAAACATTAGTAGGTTTGTTGGGTGGAGGTCTTGGTTTGAAGGCATGGTCTCTCATGGGGACACTGATGGAGCATGGCAGTTGACAGGAGAAATGCTGTGAAGTAGGGGGTTCCATCTGAATCCTTCAAATCATGTCAGAGAGAGAGAGAGAGACATGAGAGGAGGGAGGAGGGGAGGGAGAAAGAACATAAGAATTAAGGGAAGATTGGGCATTCAAACGGCAGCAATGGACAGGAATTCAAGAAAAATTCAAGCAGGCACCATGACAATAAGCAGGAGCAAGAGACCAGCGTGGGTGCAGGACAGAGGCAACGTGAGTCCTCATCAAGGCTCTGGAGCATCCATCCCTGAGAGGATGCAGGACCAGGCTTCCCTCCCAAGGGTTCCGGGCTTCCAGGCAACAGGGCTTTTCCTCCAAGTCCCCTCCTTGGCACCATCACTGTCCTATCACTACTGATGAGTGAAGCACGCAGAACCCAGACTTTTTTAGAAGGCAGACTCAACCAGATGTTGCAACACCAGGCCTGAGTGGGCTGAGGCAGTAAGATTACCAAGAGTCCGAGGCCAGCCTGGAGAGCATAGTAAGTTCCAGGCAAGCTTGAGCTAGACAGTCAGACTTTGTCTCAAAAGGGGAAAGGACATCCTCCAACACTACATCTCAAGGACAGCTTCTGGGAAGAACAGTCAAGCTCAGGACATCAGAGGGAGACGGAACAGTGTGACTCTCCAAGGCCAAGAACAGGGATCCTGGTAGCAATGGCCCTAAGCCTCAGAGAGACCCGGGCACTTCTACATTTGAAGGGCCTCACCTCAGGGGGCCAAAGGGGGTCTCATGGGAATCTCCAAACAACCCAAGTTGTTGTTGCTCTCCACAAACTGTCAGCAAGGCCCTGTTGCTGAAGACAACATCTACACAACCCACTGAAGAAGGAGTCAAGCTGGAACTGACATAGAGCCTTCAGACCCTATATTCTAGCACCTTTGGTACACCTTTTCATTCTACCAAAAGAAAAACATGACCACAGAGCCAACTATAAACCCTTTGATATGTTGTCCTACCTACAAGATATACCAGGGCAATCATGGCACAAAGCCTATGGGAGTGACGAACCAATATCTGATTTGAGGCCCACTCCAAGAGACGGAACCCCTACCTGACACATTTGGTTGATCAGAAACCAGAGACCCAGGGTCAAATCAAATACTACTGTTCTAAAATAAAAAAAGTAGCAATAAAGTGACTCCTAATGACGTTCACACAGATCAGTGCTGTTCAGCCAACATCGGAGAATCGTTCTCCTGCAGTAGATGGTGACAAATATAGAGATAGACCCACAGCCAGACTCTATGCAGAATGAGAGGCCCTGGAACACTCAGTGCTAAATGAGCTGTCTCTATCAAATCCCTCAGGACTTAGAGAACCCCATGGAAGAGGAGGCAGAAAGAGTGGAAGAAGCAGAGGGGATGAAGGTGGTCAAGGAAACAAGACCCTCTAAATCAACACGAGCAAAGCTCAGAAAAACTCAGAGACTGCAGCAGTGTGCTCAGGCCTGGCACAGATCCACACCAGGACCTCTGCCAATATATATGTGGCTTCCAGTTTAGAGTTTTTATGGGGTTCCTAAGTGTGTGAACCAGTGGGTCTCTGATTCTCGTTTCTTCTCGAGGGCTCTTTTCCTTGTGTTGGTTTGTCTTGTCCAACTCCTATGCAATAGTTTTTGTTTAATCTTACTATGTTTTGTTATGTTTTATTATTATCCCTTAGAAGCCTATTTGTTTGCTGATGAGGGGAAAAGGGGAAGTGGATCTGGGTGGGAGAGGAGAAGAGGGGGGACTGGGAGTAGAGAGGGGAACTGTAATCAGGACATATTATGTGAAAAAAATCTATGCTCAATAAAGGGAGGAAATAAAGTAGGCTATGCTAGATGTATTAAATACATTTTCAACTTACAGTATTTTCAAGATGGGTTTGCTGGGATGTGAGCCCATCATAAGCCTAGGAGCAGCTCCGTCCTGAATGAACGGACATCCATGTGGGGACATGCATGTGGGGACATCCATGTGGGGACATCCATGTGGGGACATGCATGTGGGGACATGCATGTGGGGACATCCATGTGGGGAACCACTGCTTCCACTGAGCAATCCTGAATGAGCTTGAGGCATCAGTTTACAATGGGACCCAAATGTTTTGCTGATCATGACTTACACTTCAGGTCCCGATGAACAGTACCTCCCACACCACCTCTGAAAGCAACCACACACACACACACACACACACACACACACACACACAAAGCCTTTTGCAAATCTGCCTTCTTGGCTCTACTTGCCTTTCATCATGGGCTCAGTCACAAATAAACACCCCATCTTGACAGCATAGGAGATCACCTTGTGTATAGACCGCCCTGCCACTGGTCTTACTTCCCTCCCTGCTGTGATTTGAATTGAAAATGCACCCCACAGGCATTTGAACACTTAGTTTCCAAGTGGTAGCATTATTTGGAAAGATCGGAACCTTTAAGAGTTGGGGCTTTGGCTTCATTGCAAAAAAAAAAAAAAAAATGGGTCACTTGAAGGGGGGACATTGAGCGTTATAACCCAGCCTCACTTCTAGCCTAAGTGTTCTCCCTCTCCTCCTCCTTCTCCCCCCTCCCTCTCCCATCCTCCTCCTTCTCTTCCTTCCTCTTCCTCCTCCATCTTCCTCTCTCTCCTCTCTCTCCTCCCTTCTTCCCTCTCTTTTCCTCCCTCTCTCCCTCTGTCTTTTCTTCCCTCCATCTCTCCCTCCTTCCTAGTGGTGCCAAGTAGCAAACAGGAACTCCACACTGCAACCACCAGAGAGTCTCCGACCACTGGAGTCACCACCACAATGCTCTTTCACCACCACGCACGGCATCCCCTCAAACCATGAGCCAGAATAAGACTTCCCTCCATTGAGCTGCTTCTTGTCAGGTACAAAGTCACACCAACAGGAGAGGCAACTAACACACGAGCTCTCTATCTTGGCTCGCATCAGACTCAGGCTGCCCTTGTGAAGCAACTGGACCAAGTCATTCCCATCTGCTGGCTTTCTACTCTTGTTAGGATGAAAACCAAGCTTTCTAAAACATCCATATCGCACTTCTCACGCTCTTTCCCGCACCTACCTGCTGGAACTGCTTCATCTGCTTCCTACGTCACTCTACCCCATCCTGCACTGCACACACCATTGCCATGTTGTAAGCATGCCTAGCTGTCCCCTGGAAGGCCAGAGCTGCTCTACACAAACCTCTATATCTCCGTTCATTCACTCCAGAGCCGCTTAGCTTACCATTCATTGGACTGTTCACATTATAAGGCTGAACAGAACATAGTCCTTTCCAACAAGCCCTAGGTTCTCACAGGGAAGGAGGCTGACTGACGAAGAAAGGCCAAAGCTCTCCACTCTGCTTGGAGGTGTCGGGAAAGACCCCTGACAATGTGACTTCTTTTTTTCTAAGAACTGTCTCATTGTGTAGCACAGACTCACAAATCTGCCTCAGCTTTCTAACTCCTGGGGTGGTAAGTGTAGAAGTGTCTTCTGGAGAAGACAATTAGGGATCTACAGTGGTCAAGGTAGGAGAAGAGAACCTAAGAGGAAGGCAGCCCTTTGCTCCCGAGCTGTCAGCCTCTGACTCGGCCCTTTTATATCACTGGGATCCTGGGACTGAGGGCTGCTGCCTCCTCCTGCTTCTGTTTCACACACAGTCCTGCGGTAGCCATCTATGTGGGGTGTGAAGCACAGAAAAGACCTTTGGAGATTAAAGTAAACATTTTACCGTGTCCTGGAAGGGCTTTTATTATAATTTATCTTCTCAGTTTTTCCAATGCGTTCTCCTGCTCGGTCACGCTCATATATATGCTCATGCTCTCTCTCTCTCTCTCTCTCTCTCTCTCTCTCCTGTGTGTGTGTGTGTGTGTGTGTGTGTGTGTGTGTGTGTGTGTGTGTGTGTATGAAATTCTTACAGCTCCCACTAAAGGACCTGTTTTTTCTCGTGTTTGGTCCTTTGTATCATCTTTGATTCTGAGCATCTTTCTAGAACTACTGCCAGATCCTGCTGCTAATATTCAAGGTCATGATTTATACCAAAGTAATAAGATTTTAAGTGGAGGAGCAGCATGATTACAATTACCTTCTAAAGACATAGTGACCATAGTAAGGATAAACGGGGTGTCTGTGAACGAATGGATGGGAGATGGGGGGATGGATAGGCAGAGGGAACCTCAAGGCCTCGCTGCTCACTTCAAATGACCTTTATGAATGGATGGATCTTTTGTTTCATGGGTCGCAATGTTACTATAAAATTTTCATTGTCTTGAGACTCATCAAGCAACTGAGCAGTCACTTTCCTAATGCCTGTATCAGATATAAACACTCCTGTGTTAGTCAAATTTCCAGACATCTGCTAGAACAGATACCTGAGGTAAATCTACTGAGAGGGGAGAGTTTTCTTCTGGATCATGTTTTGGAGGTTTTGGTCCCTAGTAGGTTGTCTCTGCTGCTTTGAGGCTTAGAACAAGACAGCCTATATTGGTGCAAGTATTGACAAAGTATTGTTTACCTCATAGCAGCCAGGAAGCCATAAAAGTGGAGGCGCTGTAGTTCTGATATTCTTTTCAATCACATGGTCCCAAATATCTCCCCAAGTCCTATTAGCCACTGCCTCCCACCTCTACCACTTGTGAAGTTACCCCCATATTCAGATAGCATGATGAGCTGAGGAGCAAACCTTCAACATACAGGCTTTTGAGGGACAGAGAAGATCCAAACTACAACAATGCCTCATTAGCCAAACCCATCCCAAACCTGATCTTGCTGACAGAACCAGGCAATTTCTAAGCAGTTTATGGTTGTATCAACTCATTTAACCCTCCCGATAGCCCTAGGAAGTACATGTGATTGTGTCATGCCCTCAATGGAAAAATCCATAGTTTAGAACTCAGGCAGGTGGCCCAAATGGAACCTCTTCATTGGTAGTCCATCATACACTGTGATTTGGAGCATGACTGATCAGATTGAAGCGTACATGCCCTCCTTGGTCTACCATGAGGAAATAGCCTGTCTACAACATAATTGGCCAAAACTTTTCTAATAGCTCATTAATTAAGCCTCTTTTGAAACAACCTATCTATAATACAATTGGTCAAAACTGTTCTATTAGCTCATTAATTAAGCCTGTTTTGAAACGGCCTATTTGCAACACAATTGGCAAAAACTGTTCTATTAGCTCATTAGTTAAGCCTGTTTTACAACATTAAAGACTAGGATGCATCACGAACAATGAACAAAATGAACTTTCCCCACCCTGCCATTCTGTCTTTCTCTCTGTCTCTCTGTGTCTCTCTGTCTCTCTGTCTCACCTTCTCCCGCTCCCTCCCTCCTCCCTCCCCCCCTCTCTCTCACACGCGCGCGCGCGCGCGCGCGCGCGCACACACACACACACACACACACACACACCACTTTGATTGGCTCATCTCTTTGGTGAGTTCCCTCAATGTCCCTCATGCCCCTCCACCATTAACATCTCCCATCTCTGACCACCTCTTTCCCTTGAGCAAATCCCACAACTTCTGTCAACCCAGCAAAGATGAATATTCAGAACCAGAGATCGAGGTCTGAACATGAAAATTCAGGATGGATTTGTATTTCACTAATGACAGATGATACTGTCTCTTCACAGAATGTTGGTCATTTGTGTAACTTCTTTGAAGAAATTCAGATTACTCAGTCACTTAAAAACTAGATTACTGTCTTTTTGTTGTGTGGTTGTAAGAATTGTTTACATATTCTGGAAACAAGCTCCCTATCTGGTCTATGACTTACAAATATTGATCCCATTTTATGGGTAATCTTTTCCCTTCTTTATGGCATTTCAAAGCATTATTTGTGTGAGAGGAAGAAAAGCAACAATGGAGATGAGAGAGAGACAGAGAGAGAACCGGAGAGAGACAGATACAGAGACAGAGAAAGAGAGATAGGGAGGAAGATAGAGGGGACAGAGTGGGTACATGCTGGCCATGGAGCACTATGGAGGTCAGAGGACATCTCTGAGTATCCATCTCACCTTCCATCTTGTTTGAGACATATTCTCTGTGGTGGTTTGAATATGCTTGGCCAAGGAGTGGCACTATTTGAAGGTGTGGCCTTGTTAGAGTAGGTGTGGCCTTGTTGGAGTGGGTGTGTCACTGTGAGTGTGAGCTTTAAGACCCTCATCCAAGCTGCCTGGAAATCAGTCTTTTCCTAGCAGCCTTCAGATGAAGACAGTACTCTCAGATCCTCCTGCACCATGCCTGCATGGATGCTGCCATGTTTCCCAACATGATAATAGTGGACTAAACCTCTGAACCTGTAAGTCAGCCCCAACTAAATGATGTCCTTATAAGAGTTGCCTTGGTCATGGTATCTGTTCACAACAGCAAAACTCTGAAATAGAAGTTTGTACCAGGAATGGGGTATTGCTGTGATAGGCCTGACCATGCTTTTGTTTAAAAGAATGTAGATTTGGGGACTTTGGATTTTGAAAATACTAGAATGCATAAATATGCCACATTTTCTGTATCCATTCCTCCACTGAGGGACATCTGGGTTCTTTCCAGCTTCTGGCTATTATAAATAAGGCTGCTATGAACATAGTGGAGCATGTGTCCTTATTGGATGCTGGGGAATCCTCTGGGTATATGCCCAGGAGTGGTATAGCAGGGTCCTCTGAAAGTGTCATGCCCAGTTTTCTGAGAATCCACCAGACTGATTTTCAGAGTGGTTGTACCATCTTGCAATCCCACCAGCAGTGGAGTAGTATTCCTCTTTTCTGCATCCTCGCCAACACCTGCTGTCTTCTGAGTTTTTAACCTTAGCCATTCTGACTGGTGTGAGGTGAAATCTCAGGGTTGCATTTGCATTCCCTGATTTGCATTTCCCTAATGACTAATGATGGAATACTACTCAGCAATTTAAAAACAATAAATTCATGACATTTTTAGGCAAATGGTTGAAACTGGAAAATATCATCCTAAGTGAGGTAACCCAATCACAAAAGAATACACATGGAATGCAATCACTGATAAGTGGATATTAATTAGCCCAGAAGTTCTGAATATCCAAGACACAGTTAGCATTGCAAATGATACCCAAGAAGAAGGAAGGAGAGGGCCCTGGTCCTGGAAAGGCTTGATCAAGAATTGTAGGGCAGTACCAGGACAGAGAAATGGGAGGGGGTGATTGGGAAATGGGTTGAGAGAAGAGGGCTTATGGGACATATGGGGAGGGGGGGAAATCAGGAAAGGGGAAAGCATTTGGAATGTAAACAAAGAATATAGAAAATAAATAAATAAATAAATAAATAAATAAATAAATAAATAAGAAAACACTAGAATGTTTTAAGTGGGGCTTAATGGGCTATCCTAGTAAAGATATGGAAGACTTTGTTGCTGAGAGTGATTTGAACTGTGTAGACCTGGCCCAAGTGGTTTCAGTGGAGAAGAATTTCACTAAGTGCCCTAGAGACTATTTTTGTGGTATTTTGCCCTTGTGCTGATTTTTGCCCTTGCCTGAAGAGTCTACCTGAGTCTAGGGTAAAGAGATTTATATTAATTTCACTAACAAAGGAAGTCTCTAAAAAAGCCTAGCAGAGACTTTGCTCTCTGGTTTAGTCTTAGGAAGAATGTTTTAATGAATAAAAGCAAACTGAGAAAGGAAAAATATAAAATTTTTGGTTTGAGTAATAATAAAGGGACACTAGAAAGTGAAATGGAGCTGAATTTTGTGTTCAAGGAAATTAAGTGGAATTAAGGGAGTGGTGACCTTGAGGCAAGATCTCATCCAGCTAAACTTATTGTTTATGCATTTGCAGTTGTAGGGAGGAGAGTTATATCATGTTAGGCATTATTAAAAGCTTAGGCCCAGCCATGGTGGTACACACATTAAAATCTCAGGAGACAAAGGCAAGATCTCTGCGTTCAAGACCAGCCTTGGACAGAACAAGTTCTAGGTGAAGAAAAGCTTAAATCCAGGCGTGGTGGTACAAGCCTTTAATCCCAGCATTCAGGAGACAAAGTCATGCAGATCTCTGAATTCACAGTCCACAGAGCAAGTTTCAGCACTGCCAAGTTTAGGCAGCGAGGGAGTTGGAAAATAGAAAGCTGGTAACAGAATAAGGGGAGCCATGTTCCAAGTTCCAGCAAGCAGCAGAACTGGCAGCTTCAGCCATGTGGATTTAGACTCAAGAAAGAAGGGACTACTGAGACAATTGATGTTGGTTTGCTAGAGCTAAGAAATTACCAGTGATTAAGAAGAGACCAGTATTACTGGTGTAAAATCTTCCAGGAAATGTTTTCTGAGAGCACAAAAAAAGCTGTGTTCCAGAGACAGCCAAGGTTGTACATCATGTTGCAGCTGGACTTGGTACTGTGTAAGAATCACCCAAGTAGTACTGGCTTTTGAATGTATGAAGGGGTCATGGAGAGCAGATAAGGCTTAGCACTGTGAGAGGCCAGGGAAGGCCATTGGTGAAGGTGAAACCATATCAGTACCACGGGATAATCACCACCACCACCAGCAGCAGCAGAGCGAAGTCCACCAGAGCCTAAAGTGCTACAGAGGGCAAAGCTGGAGATGTGACCCAAGCCCATTGGAGGAGTCCAGAAGACCATGTGTGGATCCCAGACATGTGTGAAATAAGAAACTATAAAGTTGAAATTGCCTAGTAGATCTCAAGATGTTCAAGATGTCAGAGCCATGGGCTATCTGCTCAGGAAAGCTGCTAACACAGAATAGAATCAGCCAGGAGAAAGAAGTTTGTTGCAGTCAACAAAGATGAAAAAGGAGTTGGAAATCTGGAAACCACACTGACATCAGACTTGGAGATACAGAGTTTGGAGTTTGCCCACATGGGTTCCTGTCTTGCTTTGGGGGTTACAGTTTAGTGATTGGATGAATCTCAGAAGAGACTTTCAACTTTGGACTTTTAACATTGTTGAGACTGCTATAGACTATGGGGACTTTGGAAGTTGGACTAAATGTATTTTGCATTATTTTATGTTGATTCCTCATAGAGTCACATGTTTGAAAAAGCCTATGGGGGCCGAGGAGTTGAATGTGGTGGTTTGAATATGCTTGGCCCAGGGAGTGGAACCATTTGGAGGTGTGTCCTTGTTGGAGTAGGTGTGGCCTTGTTGAAGGAAGTGTATCACTGTGGGTATGGGCTTTAAGACCCTCATCCTAGCTGTCTGGAAGCCAGTCTTCTCCTAGAAGCCTTCAGATGAAGATATAGAACTCTCAACACCTCCTCTACCATACCTGCCTGGATGCTGCCAGGTATGATAATGGGCTGAACCTTTGACCTGTAAGCCAGCCCCTATTGTTCAGGGCTGCACACACCAGGGCAACCAAGCTGCAAGTTCAGAGGATTCTCTTTGCATCTTCCCACAATGGCACTTGGATCATTTGCGCCACTACGTCCAGTCGTTTTTATGTGCATTCTGAGGATCTGAACTTGGTCATCAAGCTTGCAGATCAGACACTTTACCCACTGAGCTCATTTTTTTCCAGTTTTTCAGCTTTTTATCCACCTTCCTCATTAGGTGCCTACTATGTGCCAGATGCACACTATCTAACCTGATTTTGAGAGGCTGTCCCTATACATGTATAGTATGTAAAAGTGTAGTGGGTTGTTAAACTTAACCAGGCTAGGAGAATTTTGAGATGGCATTATTGAGCAAGAAGGAAATATAGGCACTGGGCATGGATAGTGCAGCCAGGTTATTACATTAATAAGTGGAATAATTTATTACTATCCATACTGGTATAATTGATACTATCTATATAAGACAGAGTCTGCTCAGCATTGATACAACACAAACACACTAAAACTGAAACAATATGGATAATATAACAATGTTCACTTTCTTGTGAAAGTAACTGCCCAGGGTTGGTAAATGGTGGTAGGTAGTTTTTTCCAGGTAGTTTTCCAGGGACCCTGAATGAGGAGGCTCTTCCAGCTTCCACTCTGACTTCCATGTGACAAAGAACTTCTGAAACTAAGAGTATAGAGGAGCTGGCCAGGAACACGTTTTTTATTTTTGCTTTTGTTTTTAAATTTATTTATTTATTATGTGTAAGTACACTGTAACTATCTTCAGACACACCAGAAGAGGGAGTCAGATCTCATTACAGATGGTTGTGAGCCACCATGTGGTCACTGGGATTTGAACTCAGGACCTCTGGAAGAACAGTCAGTGCTCTTAACCACTGAGCCATCTCTCCAGCCCCCAGGAACATGTTTCAAGGGCCAGACTTAAAAGGTGATAGACCATCATCCTGTGTATTCTGCTGCCTAGAGCTCAGTCTCATGGCCACATCGAGCTTCAAGCGGGAGACTGGGCAATACAGACTGTCCCTATGTCCAAGATGAAGAGAACATGGGCTCAGGTAAGCAACTGGTACTCTTACAATAGGGAGTTACAAGGAAGAGCAAGCTTGCCCCCACATAGTCACACTTATTGTACTGTATTCAAGTTACAGATAAATACATTTGTCTTTCCAGGTAAGCTATGAGAGCTTCAGATTTCAGCACTTGGAATGAAGTAGGGCATATAGAAAGTGCTTATTAAATAGTCCATAAATTATATTCTGGATCAAAAATGCCCCTCCAAAGATAATATGTCAAAGGTTTGTCCTCAGGAGACACCTACTTGGAGATATAGAACCTTTTAGAAGTTGCACCTAGTAAGAGGACTTTAAGACACTGGAGGTGTACCCTTGAAGGGGAGTATAGGACCCCACCCCTTCCCCTTCCCTTTTTGCTTCCCAGCCATGAGGTAAGTGCCCTCACTCTCCCACACGCACCATCTCTAATGGGTTGCCTCACCACAGGCCCAAAGCAATTCCGCCAACTGATCATACATAGAACCCCTGAAACTGTGAACCAAAATAAAGTTTCTTTCATTATACACTGATCCTCTCTGCTCTTTTGTTATAGTGACAGGAAACTGACTAATACAAGTAGTGAAGCGTGAAACACCAGCTGTTTCAACAAATTCTGTTGCTTCTTGAGACTCACATGCAATGGCATACCCCTCTGCCACCAGTGTAGAGGAGGGGGCTTGGTTTCCTCTGTCTTACGGAGGTGGCCAGGCATCCAGTTCATACAGCAAGTGCACCAAGTCCTTTGAGCACAAATTATCTCTATTGTGTGACATCTAGCATCAAGATTTTGGATGTGTAGAATCCATTCCTAGTACTATGATCACGTCTCTAATGTATGTTCTGGAAGTTAAGGGGCCAAATGGAAGCATGAAGGTAGAAAGAGCTGATGATGTCTGAGGCACACACTTCTTTTGTAGTCCTATGAGTTTGCCAGGTGTAATAGCTTTTCTTTCATGTGTAGTGACAGGCTTCTCTTGTCCATGGACTCTTGTAAAACCAGCACACTACCTGTGAGGATGACTATTCTACCAACTATGAACAATGACAAGTGTTTCTGAGTTTGTTCAGAAACTGGAACCACCATAAATTGCTATAGCACAACCACTTAGGAAAATACTTGAGATTCCTTGAAAGAAAAAGTTGAGTAGAATTATCATGGGATCTGATGATTCTTCTCCCAAGTACATACTCTAGAGGAAGAAAAGCTAACTTTGTTCCTGAGGGTTCAGAAAAGCATCATGTATAGTAGTGAGAAAGTAGAAACCCAAAGTCTATCAGCTGCCAAATGGATTAACAAATGTATTATATGCTTACAAGGGGAGGCTGTCGGCCCAGAAAAGGGAATAGAAAGTACTGATCTACTCCAGGAGGTAACTGAACCTTAAAAGGTTGTACTTAGTGAAAGACTCTGGACAATAAATGATACAGCGCATAAAGTCCCACTTATGGAGTATATCGAGGATAAGCAAATCTATAGGATAAAGTTAGATTAGTGCTTTCCAGGGACCAGAGGGAGAACAGGAAAAGTATCTGACTGTTTGGGAATATGAAGGGTTTTTTTTTTTTTTTTTAATGATGAAATGTTCTAAATTAGATTTTGGTGCAGATTATGCCACTCTGTGAATATATTAAAACAAGCCCAGTGGATAGAAAGATTTTATGGTATGGGAATTACATATGAATACAGCTGTTATTTTTTCAAATAGACTTCCTAGAACTGTGCATTGTCTTCCCTCAGCCCAGTTAATGAACAAAACAAAACAAAACAAAGCAGAGTGAAACAAATCTAGAGAGCAGAGGGAAGATCAAAAAGCATTTAGCACGCCGCAAGGACTCCTGGCACAGGATCCAACAGCCCAGCATACACATGGTCAGAGTTCCAGAAGAAGAGAAAGAAAGAAGGACACAAAAACATGCTGCAGAACTGTTGATTGAATCATCATCAGGTTGACAAAATATAGTAACTTCTAGATCTCAGAATTTCAGCAAACTTTCAAAAAATTACTGCTGCGGGCATCACAGCTGAACTACTAGAAAAGTGGAAAGCAGAGCTTATATAATTCACCAGGCTGAAAAAGGTCTCACCTGAATCAAAACTAAAGTAGGAACTAGGGTTAGCTTCTCATCCAAAAGCTGGCAATCAGTCAAGGAACTCCTAGGGTATTAACAAAGAAAAGCTAATTCTTACTGTATAACCAAATGAAATAGCTTTCAAAACAGTGACACACAGACTTGTTTAAGCAAAAGACAAGCTGAGAGAATCTGTCACTGGCACAATGACACCCCGTGAGGGACTAAGGATGGTCTTGAGGCTGAGAGGAAAGGTCGATCAATGGACGGAAACCTGAATGAGAGAAATCTCTGCTGGGTGTAGCAGTGTGTGCTTGTAATCCCAGCACTAACCAGGCTGAGGTAAGACAGCGAGTTTTAATAGTAAGGCACTATCTCTAACAAGAGCTAAAAGGAGAAAAAAAAAAAAAAAAAACAAATAAGCGGTTCCTGAGGAAAGTGTCATGTGATAAATTGAGAGCCACTGGCTGGTCTACATGGAATATTAAATGGGGTTTTCTTTATACTATGTGCTTCCTTTCCAATTAGAGATTTGACCACTTAGTCCATGAATCACATAAGCCTAATGGCTTACAGTCAGCCACGTTAAACATGCAATGGAAAGAGCCTGGAGAACTAGCTCAGCAGTCAAGAGCACGAGCTGCAATTCCAGAGGACCCAAGTTCAATCCCCAGGACTCACAAGGTGGCTCATCACCACCTGTAACTCTCAGTTCAGGAGAATCTGATGACAACCCCCCAGCCTCCACAGACACCACAGATGCACATGCATTCACATATGTGAATAAAATAAAATTAAAATTTAACAAAGCAGACTGGTAAGAAAGACTAAAACAGAAACATCTTCTATTTTAAAGTATCAGAAGCCACCCAATAACTCTCTATGAATAAATAATACTCTCTAAAACCTACTAATGGGTGTTAGGGATTTGGCTCAGCAGTGGGGCTTAGCAGGTGCAAGGCCCTGGGTTTTGTCCCCAGCATTGCTAAATAAAATAAAATGCAATCTCTTACTAAAAGTACAGCTCTTTATGTTGGGCAACATCTCACATAAGCATCACTGCGAAGTGTTTTGAGGCGGAGCCTTTTTGTACTCTCTACACTGGCTTTAAATACATAGTTCCCTTACTTCAGCCTCCTGAGTGCTGGGATTATAGGCATGCGCCATCAGACACAGCTTATAACATTCATTTTAAAGTTTAATGCTGGTGAGCGGGTCTCCTTTTATAGACAGCGAGAGCCATGTGACTTACTTCCTTTTCTGACCTGTCAGAAAGTTCATACATTTTCCTCAATGACGGAAGCTATTCTTAGTCTAGCTAAGTATATAGCCCTAGCCTGCCTGGCCTTAAGCCCCTTAACTAAACTACCCATGCTGGTTCCAGGTTGGAGGCAGTGCCAGGGTGCAACCTTCCCTGTGATATGACCACAGCATTTAACTAGCCCCCTTGCAAAACTAACGCCTCAGTAGCAGCCCCAGTGTCATCTGCACCTCCCATCCTCAACATCCTGACATCCACACTGCCTGCTAATGACTTCTTTTAAATAGAACAATAGCACTAAGGTGAGTTGGTGGGGAGATGTGTGGTCCAAGATCAGCTTCATCCATCAATGACAGCGGTTGGTGAGCGCGTGATCACAGGCACGGTCCTTAGCTACTCTGAACAGCAGATTTACCTTCTATGAAGTGAGCTGAGTATTGACCCCCCAGAGCTATTATTATTTCGCCAGTCATCTGCTAGCCTCAGGTACACTAGGGTGTTTGACAAAGAATAGCCGTAATCTTCCTTTGCATACAAGAACATTTGTCCTCAGTTATAAGACACATAGTCAGACTCATTCTTACCACTTACCCCAACCCTAGCCCTAACCCTGACCTCCTGATTACACTGCTCTAGAATGCTGCCCCATGGTCCTTGGACCCTTCGCTCTCATGCCATGGGTCCAAGCACCCTCTAGGTATCTTCACGCTACCTCCTTAAGAGGTAACCGCCTGACCATAAGTAAAGACTAAGAGAGATGGATGTCCTCTGTGTCAGAACCCCACCTCTAACTGTCAAGTACCCAGTGTCCGTGTGCTCTGGAAATCCCATGCACAGGCTGGGATCAAAGGCTTCTCCCATCCAACAGAGGGGAGCCCCTGAATAGATGAATTTTAAAAAATCAGATCCCCTGAAAATAAGAATAGATACGTACCACTTGGGGCCCAGATGCCACCTTCCCTCTGATCTACCCCACAATGGAGGGCTAAGTAACACATGGGAACTAGAGCTGGACCTGGGTTGGTGTCTGGAACCCACCCCCACCCCTCGTCCAACCTCTTCAATCAGCTACCACTATGGTGCTAAGACATAGAGAGACAACCAGAGAACAAAGGAGACTGCTGAACAGGGCCTTCCGGGGACGTCAGAGACCAGCATGGTGGTGCCTGGCAAAATAGTAACAGAACCACATGGTCCCTAGATGTCTAGCAGCTGCTGCTGAGTGACCCTGAGCTTCCTTGAGGGGATTGGTGTCAGGTCTCAAAATTCAGACAGGTGAAGAGACCAAAGAGTGTCACTGTCATCTTAAAAAGCAGTTTCTACCACTCTAATACATGCACACACTCACACACAAACACATACACACATACATACACACATTCATACACACATATACACACATATACACATAAATACACACATACATATACATACACACATACATACTTATATACACATATACATACTTACACACACTCATATATACACATACACACTCATACACAAAAACACACTCATACATACATATACACACACGTACACACTCATACACACACACACACACACACACACACACATAACACATCTTGTCTGATATTCTCTTGCTATTTGCCACTTGCCTGTGGGCTAAGAACTGACCATGCTCAGTGGGACCTCCCTCCCTGGCCAGGGCCCACATAATCCCTGGAAATATCTGTTCACAGGCCTGTGACTAACACTTGTCTTCAAATCCCTTTGCCTTGTTCACTTCCAAGCCATAGGCACCTCCCATTCCAACTCCAGCAACAAGATACCCAGTAACTCCCACCCCAGGCAAAGACAAGCTCCCAATACATCTGTCTGCTCACTCTGATTTTCGTGGTACAGTAAAATAACCCCCTTGCCCCACCCCAAACCCCACCTCAGTCAGCCTTTCTTCCGGAAAAACCACCTGTGGGAATGTCAGACCTGTGCTTGCCTGCACCCAGGTAAAATGGCTCCAGGCAGAGCCCTTCCTGAGGACTGTGAGAGTAGAGGCTTTCTGGAACCCAGAGGCCACTTGGGGATGCTGTGTCCTCAGCACACTGTCAGATCAACCTGGCTCCTGGCTAACTTACCCTCAGACTGTAGCAAAGAGAAGCAAAGTGGAACTGGTGACCAGCCACTGAGAAGTGACACCAGCCCTCTGCCACTTGTCCCCTCCTTAATTAAATATGTAAATAAAAATAAGACTTGAGAGAATTACTCAGGCACCCTCACCTTCCCTACCACAGAGGGAAAGGCTCACCTGAAGTCACTCATCCCAAAGAACAATAAGGTGTTAGAATCCCTTCTCCATGTTTTCCTTCAACTAGTGGGATGCTGAGAACCAGGGTCCTGGGCAGGGGAAACTTACCTTGCAGCCCAGGGGCTGCCATGGTGCTGGTCCCCAGACGCCAAGCCCCAACTGGTGGCCCTTGGCTGCCCTCGCTCGATTCTGGACAGGCTTATGCGGCTGCCAGGGAGTTAATTCCATCGCGGCTCAGCTCCGTCTGGACGCGCCCGCCCCTCGCCAGCGGCTGCCACCTCCTCCAATCCATCCCTCTCCCTGGGCAGTTCCCGCGCGCCTCCTGCGCTGAGACGCTAGCCGCCCAACTTCCAGAAAGGATCCCACTCTCGGGTGCAGCCAGTGACACGCTGGGGTCATGCATGGGCTGCGGGCCAGGGAGTAAATGCTCCTGGCGCTCCTCCTCTCGGGAGCCTGAGTGAGCGCCACACAGCTGGGCTCGCCTGTGATAATTCAGCCGGATTATCTCATGAACCCCCCTGGCTGATTAGTTTCCAGTCTCCAGGAAGCCTCCTTCCTGTGGCCCTGAGTAGTAATAAGGACTTAAACAGCACAATGAGGCCCCATTCACAAACTCTACTCCATTGCCACCAGTGGTCTGGAGGGGGCAAAAAAGAAACCGCACCCCTCCCCCGTGTGTACACAAGAACACAGGGCAGAGGGGAGAGGGCGTATGTTAATTTGGGCTTCCCCCGGAGACTCTAGAGCAGTTAAGAATGTGCCTAGACGTTAAGCTGTGGGACAGAAGTGGTGTGGACTTCCCTAGGGTGGCTAAAGGACCTGAGCATGGACAGGGGAGTGAGGAAAAAGCCTCCAAAGGACCATTCTCTCAGAATGTGAGCTACATGCCAAGATGCCAGAAGCCAACGATGCTCCTTGATAATATCCCTCCTCTGTGGGGAAGCATTAGTCAGCATCATGGATGCTGTTTGTGATCCCTGAATCTGAGAGATGTCTGCTCCTTGTTCTACAGAAACAGAAAGTCTCGAAGCTTTACTCTGCACCCGTCCAGGATTAATGGCTGCTGTTTATCTAAACCTCTTGACTTCGGGAATCTCTGAAGTGCTTTGCTTTGCCCAGTGTTCATACTTCAGTCTAATTCTCCAGTCTTTGAGGCGATGACTTCCATTCATCCTTTTTACACAGTCTGTGTGTCCCAGGTTCCGAAGCAGGCAGCCTGCTCCTGCATCTTGGGCTCGGAACACCTTGCAGTGCCGCATCTTTCGCCCTCTCTGTCCCTTCGTTCCCCTTCTGTCACCTTCTTCCTCCTTCCAGGGACCCTTCTCCTTGACATCTCCATTCCTAAGTGAATAAAAAGATACTCACCTGCCATTGCTCTTTATCTGTCCCTCTTCTGTCCTCCCCCAAGGAGTTTTTCCATGACATCCTCCTAAAACATGTTTAGGGGCTGCCCTAGTTACTTTTCTGTTGTTTGTTCTGTTATTGTAGTGGTTGTTGTTGTTGTTGTTTTAAAGCCGCTAGGGGAAGAAAAGGTTTATTGAACAGACATAAACTTCCAGGTCACATTCCGTCACTGAGGGACGTCAGAGTAGACACTGAAGGCAAAGGCCCCAGACATAAGAACCCTGGAGGAACACTGTTCCAGGCTCTCTCTAGCTCACTCCAGCTCTGTGAAGGCCCAGCTGCTGGGGATGGTGTCACCCACAGTGAGCGGGGCCTTCTGACATCAGGCATCAATCCAGACAGTCCCCAGCAGACAGAACCACAAGCCCATCTGACTTGGGCAATCCCTCAATTAAGAGTGCCTCAGATAACTCCAGGCTATGAGAAGTTGTCAGGTGAAGCCTCTGTCTCCTTTGGTCTAAAGGTGACCATGAAAATAGAGGCCTTAGTATCAAGGGCAGACTCTGTCCTTAGGAAACCTGTAGGTAAAGGAACACAAACATGCATATAGACATTCAGATGCACTGGCTAGTTTTTGCCAACCTGACACAAGCTAGAGTCATCTGGGAAGAGGGAACCTTAATTGAAGGATCGCCTTTAAGAAAATCTGTGGGGCGTTTTCTTTGATTGATGTGAGAGGGCCCAGCCCACCGTGGGCGGCGCCAATCCTAGGCAGGTGATGCTGGCTTCTCAAAGAAAGCAGGCTGAGCGAGCTATGAGAAGCAAGCCAGTAAGCAGTGCCGCCCCTCCATGTGCTATGCATCAGCTCCTGCCCAACGCTTCCCAACTCGAGTTCTCGCCCTGACCTCCCTTCATGACAGACTATGAGCTGCAAGCTGAATTAAAAACCCTTTCCTCCCCAAGCTGCTAAGGGAGCTGCTTAATCCCAGCTATGAAAAGCAAACCAACACTGCCCACCTGAGACTTGGTTGTGTGTGTGTGTGTGTGTGTGTGTGAAATAGCATAAGAGAATAGTCATTCAACCCTAAGGGCAGATCACCAAAAAAAAAAAAAAAAAAAAACCTGGTCAGCTGTCCTGGTTCTCAGGTAGTGTTAAGTGATCAGTCACAAGAGTGACAGTCAATTCCTTGTCCCTGGATCTGGTTTCCTCCAGAGACTGACCTTAGTGATGACTCAAAGTTGGGGGCGGGGGTGATGTGAAGAAATGACAACCTTTGAATTATTAAGGAATTATATAAAACATTCATCTCTGCTTCCTTCCCTCTGCCTACCCACCTCAGCTCTCTGCCATCACGGCCTGTGCCCTGTGACAGAGCTTGTGCAATTCACCCTAGGCAGTAGCAGTTGGTAGAAACGTAGAGATGTGGCAGTCACTGAGTCCCGTGTGATGAAAGGTGACCAGCAACTGTGGCGCTCTACGGTGAGTGGCTGAGAGTTCTGGTCTACCTTGAAAGGCACATGGATTCTGAACCAGGACCTGCCATTCAGACACTGTTCAGCCTTTGCTGTTCAGCCATTTGACTTCTCTGGGCCATTTTCATTATCCATACAGGGGCCAGAGAGAGACGACGGGCAAGAGGTCTAAACCTTTTCTGACTCCATTGTCTAGGGCTTTTGATAAGGTAAATCTCCTCTATGTCAAAAGACTTGGAATGAACATTGGGACCCATCAAACTCCCAGAACACAACCAGGACATCCCCTTTGTTCTCCCTCCCAGCTAGAATCCTCCCCATCCTGCCAGCACGGGCGTGCACGCTCTTCCAAAACACTTCTGAGAAAGAGCACCTGTACCCAAGGATGACAGTTCCACACAGGGATTCAGGGACCAGATGCTGCTTTGTGTTAGTCTACCCTTCCGCTAAGGACGGCTGGAGCAGGAAGGGCCTTGGCAGCTGGCCTAAAGCTAAAAGCACGGAGCATCTCAGCCATAGGGATGCAGGAGAGCCTCTTCGTGATGTCATCATTCGCGCTGACAGCAGGAGTTGATTTCCAGAGCCCACCCCTCTGCCATGCGCAGAAGCAACCTGACTGAGAGATTTGAGAACTGGGTGTTCTTATGTATTCTTTATAGGTTCAGGCCACCAGGCTGTTTCTGGACAGACATCTTCACCCTGTCCCTTCCCACCCAGAGGATGATGTAAGTCCACTGCTCCCTAGACATTAGATGGCCTCAGCCTCCAGACACTGAGTATTTACAGAAGGACCATGTGCTTTGTCCCTTAAAACCAGCCTCAGACCTCAGATTTAGGTCACGGCTGTCACCACAGACCTCAGACACAATCCACCACCAGCCTTGGTTAAGATGAGAACTTGGCCTTTATTGTGGGCCCAGGAGGGCACAAAGGGCAGGATGCACGAGGGAGGGAGTGGTTTTCTGGCCGGTCAGGCCGTAGCATGGGCATCAGTGGGAATCCACCGTAGCTGCACAGGCCTCACTTGCAGTTCCGGGGAGAACACCTGCACTCCATGGCGTTGATGACCTCGTGGTACACAACAGAGCCATTGGTGCAGTGCAAGGGCACGCGCATGGGCTCCGTCCTCGAGGGCCAGCAGCAGGAGCACTGTCCCTGCACATCCTCAATGTCAATGGAGTACACAGCTTTGCTGTCACACTTTCCCTGCAATACGGCAGAGAGATGAGGCATCACAACGCTGGATGGGGCAGCAGGATTCTGGGACAACCTGTATCCATCCTCCTCCTGCCTTACCCAGAGACACCTGGGGGAGCCAGGTGGGGATCTCAGGAAATCATGAACCTCCTTTCTCCATTATTACACATGCCCAAACCCCCTCTGGCTATGATGTCTACACACGCTGATTGATCCTGAATCCCCATCTTCCGCAAACGACTCCCCAGTCTCTTTACAGGTCTGTCAGGTCTTTCTTTTGGGCTCAAACAGATCTACTCACTAAGTGAAACATTTACTTTCAAAACAATGCTTACAGTCAGTCCCTTGTAGCTCTCTCCCTTATAACTTTTCCAGATCCTTCTAGATGATAACTAAAGAGACTTAGCTTTTCCCACCCAGGTCTTCTTGAAGTCCCACAGCTTTACCTGGCAGTAATGAATGTCCACTTCCTCTTGGGACTTGCAGTCTCCCACTTTGACATACTGCACCTTGGCTGTGATGTCTTTGCAATCAGGCTCCTCACCTGTATATCAGGCAAGAGGTGGGACTGGGGGGCGGGCTAGCTGGGGTTCTGTAAAACACTTTCCACATCCAGTGCCTTCACTGAGTTGGAAATGCTCCTCTTTCCATCAACAACTAACCAAAGTCAGTGGCAGGAAAAGGAACTAAGTTCTTCAAGCTCAATTCAGCTGCTCCTGGCTCTTCAGATGCAGAGATATCACTCACTGCTACTGGGTTTAACTCACTTAACAGGACAATTTTAATTGCAGAAGGAGCCAAGGCTGACTGTGTTTTTGTCATATAGACAGGAGACTGCTGCTCTTGTATAATTTTAAATTTAATGGCCAGAGCAATCATATCATACTATAACTATAACTAATGGACAATGGAGTAGCTGCTAAATAGAATTAATATCAGTTCATGACTATAGTTGTCTAAGAAGGCAGATGTCATGGTCACATACATATTCATTTCCTCTGAGGGGCTGAGGAGACTCCTAAGAACCTTTGTGCAACCGTCTTATTGAGAGTTGCTACTTTTAGGTCACCAGCATGAGAGTCCTTGTCTACAGTGGCCTTCCCAGCTGAAGCTCTGCTTGACTTGACTCCCTGCCAAGTGCAAGGTCTACCTCCAGCTCACCACCCTGCTCTGAGGCATGATGGTTTCCATCCTGGCATGGCTCCCACTCTAGGCCAGCCCTACAGACATGTTAGCCTGCCTCCCAACTTCTGAAGAATTCCATTTTAATGGGAAAGTCTTCCAACTGCACAAGAGAATAAACTTGGAGCTAATACGTGCTATTCTCTTGCTGTAGATTTCAATTATTGAGCCTAGCTTATTTTCCTTATAAAAAGTCTTCCAGTCTCCAGTGAAGGGTTGTTATTGCTGGTTTTGTAGATAACAATCTCTTAACCAGATCCTAAGAACTAGAGAGAGTGTATCTTCTCTAATGGCTTCCTGAATTCACATTCTTAAACCGTTCTGAGGGGAATTTGGAAAGAAATGCTGTCAGAGGGTTTCCTCCTCCTGCTGTTCAGTGATGGCCATCACTGGGCTGTCACAGCAAACCATCAAGGAAAGAAGAAGTGATTGAAGGAATACATGCTTTTACCCCTTTCTAACTGCAACCATGAATTTATGAATCTAAGACCACACACTAAAGTAAAAACAAAAAAAAATTAGTCTAAGGAAGAAATTTGTGACTTGTGGTCATGAACACAAAAATGAACAGGGCAGATATTGTCTGGTACACATCTCCAAAACCATCCACCACTTTACCAATTAGATACATCAGCACTGTGTAACTACAAAGTCAAGAGGGACCAAGGTTGATGAAATAAGGCCATAATCTTGGAATAGGCTTATGATGCTCCCTCGTGATAGATATATGAACAATTAAAGATTCTAAGATTCACAGGAGGCAAGAGATGGAGGAGGATAAAACATATGATTACTTCAGGGTGATTGATAGGATATTTGAGCCGGGAACAGGCAAATGACACTCAGGAAGGGAAGATAGTTAGCTGAATGTATAAACATAATGACCAACTCATAACAAGAACTATTTTTCTGCAATAAAGTTGATTTCAAACAGTGGTACCTGGCCTTTCTCTAATGAACATGAAAGTATACGCTCTTAGTAATGGACTCACATGTGTCACAGCAGTTGCCTGGGATTTTCACGATTTTGCCCTTAAAAAAAAAAAAAGGAAAAGGAAAAATAAAAGGAAAGAAAGGCACAAATAATTCAACATGGACAAGTTCTCAGATCATATGAATTCCTGGCTCTGAACTCAAGATCTCTGAGCCAAAATCCCCAGAGGTAAACTGCTTTGCCATCACAACTGTAAGCCAACTGACCAAAGTGGTCAGAAACTCCATTCCCAGAAAAAATAAAATGGGGTCAACGTTCTGCCTCCCTGTTCAAAGATCTTGGCTTCCTTCCAGTGACCACCCATTTTCAAAGCATCCTACGTCTCAGAGACTATCTCTTCTTCACCATTTCCTTGACTCCTCAACTAGGACAGATATCTGTCTTGGCCGCTGTGAGACTGCATAAGAGCTGGCCTAGATGTTGCATCCTCAAAGTCAAGCAGTGAGATCTTCAAGACAAAGGCAGGATCTGAGTTGCAACTACTCACTCCTTCAGCCAGACACTTGTGTTCATTGAACGGCGGGCAGCCTGTGACCCTCTTCTCCCAGATGTACTCTCCTCTCTCGTTGACCCTGCACAGATGACTGTCACAGCCATCCTGGAATGTTTCATTTTGCTGAAAAGACAGAGGAGAGTGGGTAGAACAAATGCCATGATATCGTTTGGATTACAAAGCTACGTCAGCTATGGCCTTAACTCCTTTTGAGCTACTAAACCAACAGAGAACTATAGAAGAAGGATGAGACCATATGTAACACCCCCTGACTCCACTCAGAGCACAGACTAGAGGTGGAGTCTTGGCCCCAAAGCTTATTTGTTATGAAGAGTGCTGCAGAAATATAAAAAGACCTCAGACTATTCTGACCCCATAAGTACAGGGCTATACACCAACAACATACTTGTGAGGAAGAGCAGAACTGCAAGAGGAAACCCTATTGCCTTCCACAAGTCACCTACCCTTTCTTTAAAAAGTGAAGTGTGAAAAAAACCAACAATGACCCCAAACTAATCCTTCTACTTAAAGAAAAGACACCTCCAGAAAGAAAGCATAGAGCAGTATGAGAGGGACACCTGAGTTCAGCTTGTGCCCACCTTCAGGGTCATGATCCGTCCTCCTCTTAGCTGAATAGTGCAAGCTGTAGGCAAGCACCTCCCACAGCATTCACCCTGGCTCTTCTCTTCCCGATAGCCCTGGATCCAAGAAAGATGGCAGCCATGGTTAACTTCCCAGAGTGCCTCAGTTATAAATAGGCTCACCGGTTGACTTCTTACCTCTGCTATCACATAGTTGCTCCCAGAGTGCAGCTGGCATCCTACTTGACCTAGATTTTTCCAGGCCTCACTCTTCCCTCTGACATTTCTCCCCTCCATCTATGTGCATCTCACTCAAGCTGTAGCACTCTGACTTAGCAATGGAGACCTCTCCACTGAGCTCCAAATTTACAAATCCAACTGTGTACTAAATAACTATATAATCATTGTTTTGAGACTTCTACCAAAATAAGATTCGATTTTTTTTCTCCTCCAAATACCACCCTTTCCTGGTTGTCTTTTATCTTGCCAAACAGTGTCATGACCTAGTCACTCAAACTAGACATCCGGAGGTTATCTTGACTCTTCCATCCGTTGTTCTCTGTGCTTCTGCCACAGCCATTACTAAGTCTTGCCAAAAATGCATCCCATACCCATCTACTGTTAGTCATGCTCACCCCCTTCTGTCACCAACCTATCAGAGCCACCAACATATTCTTCTGACTCTGGCAGAGTCTTATTTTGTTCCATAGGTTAGCACATGTCCGTTAAAATGACCTTCCTAAGACTTATCCAGCCATTACACTCTCCAGCTTAAGCTCCCTTGAGTGTAGTTCTTGTTCTAGCAGTGACAAAGGAGCTTGTATTGGATGGGCCACACACAGACACACACACACATAGACAGACACACACACAGACACACACACACACAGAGACACACAGACACACACATACACACAGACACACACACAGACACACACACACATACACACCTTCAGATAACAATGGCAAACGGTTGACAGATAATAAAACAACTGTTAAAGGCAAAATCAGAAATAAATTGATGGTTACTTGACCTTTAAAGACAGGAGTTGGTAACACAGGCCTTTAATCCCAGCACTGGAGGAGGGGGTAGAGGCAGGCGGATCTCTGTGAGTCTGAGGTCAGGCTGGTCTACAGAGTGAGTTCTAGGATAGCCAGGGCTACACAGTGAAACCCTGTTTCGAAAAATCATAAAATAAAATTTAAAAAAAGAAAGAAAAAAGAAAAGGACCCTTGAAAAAAGTATAATGGACAAGATTCACATTCTAATCTCCTTTCCCACCAGGCTGCTTGTAGAATGCTGGGCAGCTAGGACTCAGGAGATTATAGGTGTCTTCTCCCAAGGACTTAAAAGACAGAGCTCAGATCTACTAGAAGACCTGAAAACTAAGTAGGTAGTGTTCTCACAAAGGAAGAAATCAAAACAAGGAAGCTCTAAAGCTCGGTGCAGAAGCCCCTCGTGTATCTGGTTGAACTACATGTGAACTGAGGATCCTGCAAGAACCCGGGGACGCAGGACCGGCGGCCAATCAGCCAAGAGATCTGAGCGGACAGTCCACCCGCCATCCTCAGAGGAGACAGGGTTAGGGAGAGCTATGTTAACATCTTGCGTTTCCAGCAACAATTCACCAAGACACAAACTGACAGGCATCAAAAGAGTAACACTGACACTGAAACCTACCAAAAGCATTATATAGAAAGGAAGAAAATCAGAAACCTATCACTCGTCCATCATAGACATAAAGTGTGATTTTTAATTATAAATGGATCCAACAGTAGATGCAGAAAAGGAGAACGTTCCGTGACTGGATGAGATTTAGTCAAACAATGACACTCGAACCAGGTTTTGCTAGGCCTCACTACTCTCTCTGACATTTCTTCCCTCCACACATGTGCATCTCACTCAAGCTGTGGCAACCTGACTTATGAAAAGGGACGTCTCAGCAGCTAACTGGACTTGTTCTAGCTGGGGGATCTGGGTTCAGTTCCCAGCATCCACAATATCACAACCTCAGTGGCCCCCAGGCACACTCACAGTACACACACACACACACACACACAGGTGAAATATTCATACATACAACACAAAAATTTTAATAGTAAGCTTAAGCCAACACCTCACAGAAGAAATAGGCAGTAAGTACCTAAGTTTCCTTAGACCCTTCATCAACTGAGAAACACACATTTAATATAATCTAGGATGGTATACCACAACAGGAAAGAAAAAGAAAGGAGGAGGAGGAAGAGGAGGAGGAAAAAGATGAAGAAGAGAAGAAAAAAGGAAGAAGAAGGAAGAGGAGGAGGAAGGAGGAGGAAGAAGAAGGAAGGAGGAGGAGGAGGAAGAGGAGAAGGAGAAAGAGGAGGAGGAAGAGGAGGAGGAGGAAGAGAAGGAGGAGGAAGAGGAGGAGGAGGAGGAGGAGGAGGAGGAGGAGGAAGAAGAAGAAGAAGAAGAAGAAGAAGAAGAAGAAGAAGAAGAAGAAGAAGAAGAAGAAGAAGAAGAAGAAGAAGAAGAAGAAGCTTAGCAAAATGAAACATTGTTAAGTTTACTAAAACCCTGACACTCAGAAGCTCTCCTGATGGCCAAGCACTCCCTGGGGAGTGTGTGCTGCCCCTCTGTGTCCAGCAGCTGGTGCATCAGCTCAGACCTTGATGGTGGTTCAGGATAAGAGCCCTTCGTTCATATCTGCACTGGGAAAGGCAAGCAGCTTGCAGGTAGCAGGATTGTGCTGTTTTGCAAAAAGCTTTCACACTCAGGAGACGCCAATGTCTTATTTTGCAGGATAAACATACTTTAAACACTTTTAACAAGATAAAAAAAAAAACATTAAAATGCTACCATCAACTGTCTCGTCGTTGTTTCATAAAAATAAAAGTTCTTACTCTCCTCTTTCCCCTAAAAAAGAACGAAGGCACTCTAAAACATAAAATGTCGATGTGTTTAGTAGAGGCTGAGAAGATAACTCAGGCAGCCATGAGCAAGCATGAAGACCCAAGCCCGACCCCTAGCATCCACATAAAATGTCAGGGTGGCCATGCACGCCTGTAATCTCAGTACTGGAGAGGAGGCAGGAGGTCCCAGAGCCCACCAGCCAAGCATCCTAGCCTAACTGGTGAGGTTACAACAAAACAAGATGGACAGCTGGCCTCTGGCTTTGCATCATATCTGACTATTGCACATGTACATACAGAGAGGGGGGAGAGGGAGGGAGGAGGGATGGTGTGGAAGGGTGGGAGGGAGGGGAGCACACAGAAACAAATAAATAAAATATGTATTTAGTCCTGTGGGATTGTGACCTTTGCCATTCTTATTTACATTTGGCCACTTGTAGTGATCACCATTCTCTGGGGACCAGAGGACTCATGACAAAAATCTATTACACTCTAAGCATAGTGTCTAATGCCTATAATTTTAGCATTCTGGAAGCTGAGGAAGGAAAATATAAGTTTTAGGCCAGCCTGAGCTATAGTATCAGACTTTATCTCGTAATACAGGGAGAGAGACGACCTCTAATCAGTCAGTCTAGCACCCAGATGAAAGTCTCTGCTAGCATGCAGGGCCAGCGTCAGTGAGCTCGTCCACAAGTGAATTTAAGCAGTTTGTTCCTCGTAAATTAACCTATGAACTCAATGTGCCTTCTGGGGGTTGGACATGAAGACGGAGCTCAACACAGAGGCAGGGAGACCGGGCCTCCAGCCAAAAGCACCACTTTGAAATGATGTTGTTGGATTTTGAAGATCGGGAGATAGTGTTTCAATTGTGAGGTTGAAACTGTTTTTACAATGCACAGTTCCTGGAAGGTATGCAAGCAAGGAAAATCAGAGGGAAGAAAAGAGACGGGCAAAGCGCCAAACAAATGTGAGCGATTGGTTCTGAGTCACGAGAGGACATAAAGCCTGGCTTCCATCGTGGGCTTCATGGGAGCCTGCGTTTGGGTATTTGTAGTGAGTGTTAGAAGAACATCAGAAACAGTGTCCTGAGACAGAAGGTGAGCAGTTCTCTGCCCCAGAGGCGAGGAAATCCTGCACGTGGAGAAGGAGGAAGGTGCAGGGAACACTGAAAGGACAATGGTGACATTCACACACCAGGGGGGCAGAGCCCAGCCAGGAATGGAAAAAGCAAAGAGGACTACAAAGGCCAAAGGAACAGAAAGGAAAGGCAAGGGAGTGGAGAAGAAAGAAACCATGTTTGTCAGGAACTGTGGGGCCTAGAGACCGGAAGGGATATGCATTAGCACAGGAGTGTGTAAAAGATGCAGGTACCTTCTCCTCCCAACACCCTGAATGGGTATGGCCCCATGGACTCGCATTTCAATGCTTGGCCTATATAGAGTGGCACTGTTGGGAGGTGTGGCCTTATCGGGGTAGGCGTGGCCTTGTTAAAGGAAGTGTGTCACTGTAAGGGCTTGCTTTGAGGTCTTATATATATATTCAAGGTACGCCCAGCAAGTCTCACAGTCTCTCCTTGCTGCCTGTGGATCGAGAAGTAGACCTCTCAGCTCCTCCTGCATCATGTCTCCCTGCAGGTTACCATGACGACAAATGAGCACCACCTCTGAACCTGTAAGCCAGCCTCAATCAAATGTTGTCCTTTAGACGAGTTGCTGTCATCATGGTGTCTCTTCACAGCAGTAAAACCCTAAATACGGCTGGATGTCCAGGTGGCCACTGCCAGAAGGCATGTGTGTCAGAGGCTTCCACCATGTGCCACTCTCCGGGGAGTCCCATGGGACATTCAACTCATTGTAGAAAGTCAGCTCACACGCGCGTGTGCACACACACACACACACACACACACACGCAGGGACCTTGTCTCTGGCTACTACTAGTCACTGCAGGAAGAGCCAACTTTTCCCCCACCAATGGCTCAAGTTTCCAGCCAGCCACCGACATCCCTGCTGTAGCCAGGGAGTCCTCATTTACAGCCAGTATAGCTCTGCTCCCTCTCTTCCACCTTGTCCCAAGGCTCTGCCTGGCTAACCACACCCCTGGGAACCCCTTCAGCTGCGCATGCCCTTCAGTCAGGCTCCGCCTACTTTGCTGATTTCTATCTGCTGGCCGTCCACCACCCTCCATCCCGGACATTCATATTCGACATTCAATTCATCGTGGACGGTCAGCTGAGCAGCCCACGGCAGGGTGACCTCCTGCCCATGCTCTCCTTACATTCGCTGTCAAGCTTCATTCGTCTCTACTCCTCATGAGCTCAAACCACCTTGTTCTGGTGGAGGCATCAAGCAGGCCAACCTAGATGCCACTCACTCCAGTTGCCCCGCCCCCAGAGCCAGTACTGAAGCCCTTTATGGCCAAGGACTACCAAAACCAGGTAAAGAAGCTGACCTACAGTATCCAAGTCTTAGAAAAGCTTGAAATGCACATAGAAGGCAGGCTAATCTAGGGTTCTGAATGAGAGCACACTGCTCTAACAAGATATCAGAGTGCTGGAGAACAGAAAGGAATATTATAGAACAGAAAGCAGGCCGTATGTGAGTGTGCCATACCTTCTGAACAGTAGAGGGCGCTGCTTGGGGGAGACTAATAGACCTCCCTCACCCACATAGGCTACAGCTCCACCTCACCCCAGCTCAGTTTCCAGATGACAGGGATGTGAATCTCTGTCTCCTCACTGCCTGGAATGCCAGTCACTATTCCATGTTGAAGGCCTTGGGTGTGGTAGGGGGAGTTGTTGGAAAACCCCGACTCCTAAAACATCAGCTGCCATTTCACAGCAGATAAAGACGCTGTATTTAATCGGTGTCGTTTTCATCACAGCATAGATACTCTCTCTCAATGGAATCAATTGAATTGGGCAGTCAGAAAGAGCCGTGTCTCCCTAGGACCAGCCTCTCCACTGAGAGAAGGCTTGCTTTGAACCTGATACTGTCTACATGCCATGGAGAACACAGATGTGGGTTACTTGTGTCTTACTGGGATAAAAGCAGGAAGTGTTTGCATGAGCTCTCAGCTCCCGCCTTGTTCCTTGTTCTGTCCCTATGCTTCCCAGGTGTCACCCGCCCTCTGCTCTGGCCTACTCACAAGGACCCTTACTGCTCACCACACAGCCTATGGCTTTGTGAAGCCCAAGAGGGAGAAGGCCCTTCTGATGCCTCCTGAGTTAAGGTAATCCCTGCCTCTAGCTCACAGGAAGCTTACCTACCAATGTATTGTCTAAAACAACCAAAGTGCTTGGATATAAACTAATTAATTAACTAATTAATTAATAATAAAAAATGAAGCCCAAATACAAAGGGTAGTTTCAGGGAGAATTAAAACCTCTGCAAGTACTTAGATCCCATCAGCCAGTGTGAGGCTTATAATATCCCTGTTAGGTAAGACTAAGAGTCATAATTAAAACAATAACACCACACCCCTTAAATATATATAATTTTGTGTCAATTAAAATTATGTTAAAATTAAGAGTAAAATAAACTAAAATATACTTTTAAATTATGCTACATTAATTTTTTTCCACCTACCAGACTAAAAAGTATCCTGTTGTCAGAATGTACCCCAAGAATGTGTCTAGAACAAGCAAGAATCACAACTTGACAAATAAAAAGAAACAATAAATATCTATATGTGTGTGTGTGAGTGCACATGCACACTGAAGTGTGTGTCCGTGTGTCTGTGTAGTAGTGCAGGCATTAACATTCTACAGACCACTTCAAAAGCCCAAGGACAACTGCCACTTGTCTGTGTTTTTAGAGACAAGGTCTCTTCATCGCCCACCACCCTGCAAGCCAAGAACTTTCCTGTCCCTGCCTCCTATCGCAGCAATGAGATTGTAGGCATGTTCTACTGCACTGTTTTATGTGAGTTCCTGGGATTCGAACTCAGATCCTTATGTTTGCCCTAAAAGTGGTTTATCCACTGAGCCATCTCCCTAGCCTCCTGATGAGCTATTGAGATGACTCGAATGTCTAACAATGAAAAGTAGATTGTATGCACTGGGGCACATCCATTTAGATGAAGATCATGTAGAGTCTTGCACATTGCAAAGGGTCTCACAAGCATTTCTTGACTGATTTCTTTAATGTTTTCAGAGTATGGTGGCAATATTTCTTAAAATATGACTTTAACGATACAGAGTTGTGAGCATAACATTAAAAGACTTGAAAACATTGTGTTTTAGAACACAAGAAGAAAATTCTAAAAATGTATTAAGCGAAATTGTAGTTATTTCTGAGGAATACGATTTGAGTAGGCATCCTGACAGCTGTCAGATATTGCCATAATCAGAACTCAGGCAAGATTTAAGGAACCCAGTGAGGTCCTGTTGCTCGGCTTCCACAGCGACCTCAGTACCTCAGTCCCTCTCTTACCATGGGGCAGGCCTCACAGGTGGTCTTCCTGCACTCCAGCTTGAATCTGGAGACAATGGCTCCTGTCTGCACGATGCAGCGGCAGGTGGTGCACAAGTCAACCATCACACTCTTCCCAGGCTGAAAACAGAATCACCTTCAGGTTTCCCAGAGGCTCTCCTCCAGCCACACCCCCTCAGCCACACCCTTCAGCCACACCCCCCTCAGGCAGCCATCACTGAGATGCACCCTCTGCTTCGTGTGGTCATTCCCTTAAACGTGGAGACAGTAAGAGAGGTGGCCACACACTGGGAGAGGTGTGCAGTGGGAATGTGCTCTGTGACCATGACGTGATTCTACATGTACAGAAGGCATGCTCACGTGCTTGGAGTATGGGCCAGGAGGTGAGTGCAGGGCAGCCAGCCCATGCCCTGGAGATGGAGAAGGGTGGCCCCAGTGTGGATAGCAGACTGGGGGTCCCTGGGAGTGATTCGACGAAGTCTCCATCTTCCTTGCTTTTCCATCTTAGACTGCTCTGCCTACTCTTCCCGCAGCCTCCCCAAACCCACCCCACCCACCACTTAGTTCCAACCTACCCCAATGATGGTGCCGTTGAGCAGGCAGGCCTCCACAGGCTCTGGGAGAACAAAGCAACACGTGAGTGTAGACACACCACCCCCAAACCTGATACTCTTACCGCATCCTGGCCTCTCTCTCCCGTCTCCTGACAGTTCCCCACATCTTACCCCAGGGTGTTGTGAGTCTTCCTGCTTGGGCCCCAGTGGCCACTCTTCCCTTTTCAACCAATAATATCTCAGAACTGTCCAACTCCTGACTACCCATCCCAAGGAGAGACAAGACTCTGGGGCACTAGTTAGCTGAGTTCGTGTCTGAGGGGTGAGTGGGTGAGCTGTCCTTTGGGCTTGCAAAAAAAAAAAAATAAGAGTTTAGGACTTGTTATTGCTGTTTGTCTGTCTTTCTGCCAGCAGAGTTCAGGGATGGCAATGCCTTTCCCTAGGTGAAGCAATGCTGTCCTCCTGAAAACACGGTCTCCAGAGTCAGAGAAAGCTGGCCCGGAGAGTCCGCCACTCACTCAGTCAGCATCATGAGAATTATACAAGATGACAGTTAAAAAACCATTTCTGGGTTCAGAGCCAGGTACAGTGGCCAACAGAAAGCTACCATTGCCCCCTCCTGTCTGCTTTCTCACAACTGCAGTGGAAACAGATTTTTATTGTGCCCATTCTCTGAGTCGCTAAACAGGCAAAGAAGTCAGGGGTCTGGGGAGGAAAGAGTCCTGAAGGCAAATGCAGGCCCAGGCAGGCCTGGCCAGCCTGACTCACCACAGTGGCAGCTGGGGCAGCACTCTGAGGTCTCACAGTTCAGCTGGAAGCCTGTGGGACAGGTAGGGACAGCCAGCTGTGGGCAGGAGATGTTCTTCTGCTGCACAAAGACTGCATCCTCCACGCGGACACACTCGTTGACAAGGCAGGGGTTCTCAGGAACAGCCCACCGAGATCCCACCTGCAGAGTACAAAGGCCATCAGAGGTGCTGGGAAAGATGGGCCCCCCCCTCCCTGACATCTTGTGGCAGTGCACTGTTCTTGGGGAATTCTTTGGACACTGAATGTAAGCTCTCATTCAAACCATAATTGAAACAATTGGATAATGTCCACAGAGGAAATGGCAGGGGTCATCACAGTAAGTCTGGGTCTAAGCTACCCTGACCAGATCCTAGCCCAGAGTCATGTATCCCCTACACCACCATTGTTAACCAGAGTAGTACCATGAGGAAGTCAAGGGGCATGCTCCCTGCCAACCATAACATTGGCTCTGAGATGAACAGAGAAATTAAGGACACTTCCAACAGCAGCGTGGGCTGGCACAAAACAGACGAGAGGAAACTCCCCCTTTCAACCTGTTTCTTCTCCCCCTTGTACAGGGAAATAGGAAGCTTGCAGAGAGCTAGGAATCCCAGTCCCCAAGCCCTGGGGATCTGCAAACTGTCCAGAACTCTCCAAGCCTGCAGATGACTAGCCTCACTTGAAAGTGCTGGTCCCTATAGTGCTTTGTCTTCCCGCTCTATAACAGCAAAGAGAACTGAGAGCCAAAATCATGGTTCAGAAAAATATGCAGGAGATGCACATCTGTAATCCTAGCTCCCCAGATGCTGAGGCAGAAAGATCGTGAAATCAAGACCAACCTAGGATGCTTAAGCAGATTCTGTCAAATGAAAGGAAGGAAGGGGGGTGAAGAAGGAAGAAAAACAAGGAGGGAAGAAGGGAAGGGAAAAGGGAGGGAGAAGGGAAAAGCCACCAGGAGGTGCTACCTGGAAAACCTAAGCAACTGCATTCTGCTTTCCCCAGGCTCTGACCCACTGCTCCTAACTCTTGCCCACCATTCTTTATACTGATGTGATACAGAATGCGCCAGACACTTGAAGCCATGATCTTTGCCTCCCGCCTCTGCATACCACTTGATACATTTTGGTCACGGGATTCATTAAGGGGACCTTTTCCCTCCCACATCTTGATGGTCCCTGATGTGATCCCAGTGGCAAAGCCCCAGGGGACACCCAAGTCTCATAGGTCAGGTCAAGACCTGAGCTGAAAAAGAGCTGCTGACATGACCTCAGAGCATGCAAGTCCTGTTGTGGGTTAGGTTGCGGGAGCCATGCTGGGGATGAAAAAGGGGCAGGAGGACTGAGTATCATGGGTGCCAGCACTTGGTCCCTAAGACAGAGCAGCCTCTGCTCTCAGCTGGCCCTGGGCTTGGGGACTGGAGCATGGGGCTGACAAAACCTCCTTAGTCAAGGATAAATGGGAAGCAGGAGAGCTAAAAGTATTTGAAGGAGGGGCACACAGACAGAAACTCTACAGGTAACTGAATCATGAGGGGGCAGCAGACATCCAGATGGGGAAACTAAGTTATTCAGTTACCCCTGAGGAGGAAAAAGACCTGGGCAGGAGACAAGACCTGTAGGGACAAGACGCAACCTTTGCCTTTCTTCCTCTAAGACAGAGTACATTTGTCCTACTTGAAGGAGACAAAGGGGAGGACCCATACAGGCACCATGCATTCTTCTAGCCTTGCCTCTGAGGTTCTCTGGGATTAATACTATCAATTCATCCTTCCTAACCAGTAGGAAAAGAACTGCTCTTATTCTGACATCAGAACTATAATTATCTAGGAGACGTGACGTGGTGATACACACCTGTGATCCCAACACTCAGGACCTGAGGCAGGATCACGAGTTTGAAGACAGCCTGAGACACGTGGTAAAATTAATGACTCCAGAAAAGAGGGATGGTGAGGCCATACCACTTAACAACCATCGAGGGACCGCATGACCTCAGAGTCACCATGAACAGGCGGCCTAAAGTACTTGGGAGTTTACAGATCTCTTCAGGAAGCCACTAGGTTTCTCCTCAAATCCACAAAATGGGAAGTCTGGGACAGCCTTAACTAGCTCCTAAGGGATATAGGAATCCCACAGCTGGGATTCAAACCAACAGCTGTCTACACTCCCTGTAGAGAAAGCAAAAAATTGAGGGTTGGGGGTATTCATAGGTTGGCACTGATGGACTACAAAATGGACTTCCAGGCTAGAGGGCAGAACCCTCTTCTTCCTCCCTGTGACCCGGACCTACACTTTTCCAGGAAGGGAGGGAATCGCCCCGCAGTGAGCCAGCCGCCACCTTGCAAGCAGCCTGCAGGCACTTTCCACAGCACTCGCCTTCTCGGAGAACATAAGAAAAGCCCTAAAAAACAAAAACAAAGCAAAAAAAAAAAAAAGAGCAGAGTGTAGGCCAGACCAGCAACTGAGAAACAGATGTTCTTACCTGAGCTTCACATTTACAGAGCCCTGGGGTGGGGATAAACAAGACAGTTAGTTGTGCTGGATATTTTCATCTCTGCGGTCCACCAGCCATGAGTCCTACGCTAGGTCTTCACAGGCTGAAGAAATCAATCTGCCCTCCCAAAAGATTCCACGTTGAGACCAATATCTAATCCAGGTGAGTATTCAAGACAGTTCAGAGTTCAGTCAGAAGCCCCTAATGAATCTGTCGTCTGCCACTGCCACACCTAGGGCTGCTTGCCGACTGCAGGGAACCCTCAGGATGCCCAGGATGCCTAGTCTTTGTTTTGCAGGTGAAGACCTGCACAAATGAGTATCTTGCTTCTAGCACTGCCCAACATGTGAAATGCTTTAGCTCTTAAATTACCACGTTATTCCCCAAGCCTGTGCTACTACTGTGTGTTGGTAGAAATTTTTCAAGGTAAAGCTTAATTGGAAGTAAATTGGATCATCGAGGGTGTGCCCCAGAAGGAGAATTTTGGGCCCCAGCCTGCTTCTGCACCCTCCCTCCATCTCTCCCCTCTCCTGGTCACCATGAGATGAGCATCTGCGCTCTACTACATACTCCCCATTGTGATAGTCTGTCCCCACTACAGCCTAGAAAGCCAGAGGATGAATAGCCACAGACTGAAACCAGCGGCTAAAACTGCCCTGCCTTCTAGGTTGATGTTCTTAGGTACTTTGTCATATCAATGGGAAGCTGACTAGCGCACTAATTTGCAGAGGTCAGAGTCCTTGACATTTACTTAGTAGTCTAAATAGTATTGTCCACCTATTGCCCACCCCCCAAAAAATTGAGGTAAGCAAATGACTGAGGCTGACCTTCCCCCAGAGAGCCAAACAGGGGAGGCCAGCATCGTGGGCGGTGGACAGTCCATCTTGCCTCCACAAGATCCTTTATATAGCCCAAGTATTAAGGACTTAGATTAACAGACTGGAGGGAAGGCTCAGTAGTTAGGAAGACCCACATTTGATTCTCTGCACCCACACAGTGACTCAAATCCATATTACCTTCAGTTACAGGGCACCCAATGCCCTCTTCTGGCCTTTGGGCCCACAAGGAATGTGTGTGATGCACACACATGGGTCAAACATATAAAATAAAAATAAATGAAACTATTTATTTTTTTAAAAAACCCTCCTCTGAACATCATGTGGAAAGAATGACATTGTCAGTGTGACTGAGTCTGGAGCTAAGGACAAAGAAGCCAGGACAAGGCTTTGACCTGGGGCTCTGTCCTTCAGAGAGAATGAGTGGCTGGCTCATCCAGATGGCATGCATGGTTCCCCAGGCACACTCACAAGCTGTGTCAACTCTGAAGAGGCACCAACGCTGCCTTCCCTAGGCGAATGCAACCACCCCAGAGACTCAGCTCAAGTTCACACCATCTCCGTGGGACTCATTGGCATCCCTACCCACGTCACAGCAGTGCGCAGTGAGCTGTCCCTAGCCTTTCCTCAACTGAGACTCAAGTCACCTATTGTGCAGAGATGAGGTGCAGGGAGCTATGGGGGTAGCTGACACACTAGGATAACATACTGTACACACCTTCCACTACAAAGCAGGGCATTCCAAATGCCATGAGACCTCAGGGAAACCTGAGCAGAGTTAACCAGTACCCTGAGACATCTGGTATACCTCCCTGAAGCCTCTCTCAAAGTGCTGAGTCATCTGGATGGATACACTCCTTTATCTTTTTGATGCATCTCACACTGTCAACATTATAAACGATTCTTAGCTACCTTGATCCCAGAGACCCACTGGCTTCTCATGCCCACCCAGATACCCCAGCCATGCTACAGAATTTCCCTTTCTGAAATCTCCCTGCAAATAATCTCAAAAAGGCAAAACAAAACCAACATTTTCATCATCCCTCGCCTTTTCCATTATTCTACTGAACTCTCTAGCTTATATGTATGTTGACACATCTTGTCAGACACTTCACCTTACTTTTTTCTATCCTGTTTTCACCGGCTTTCAAAGTAACAGAAGTGAGTCTAATATCCACCCACCCTGCAGACATTCACCACTGAAAAGAAAATGCCTAATGTCCTTAGCAGGACAATCCTAGAACCATGATTATTACCACTGCTGACATGCAGAGGAAAGACCTGGAATCCTGGTCCTTTGGTCACTGCTGAGGCTATCCAAAGGGCCAAATGCTAAAGACCTTGTCCTTCCCAGAGCTACATGAGCCCATGCACCCTGGGAATATCAGTTACTTCTGTGTAGTTGTGGCCAAAGATCCCCCCTGGCAGAACAAGAAGTAGGGTTGTGGGGATCCTCAAAAACACACCCCAAATTCTTCCAGGCAGGCCCTACTTTCTAAAATTTCCACTACCACACAAATAGCCCTACTACCTGGGAACCAAACGTTTAACATAGAAGTCTATGAGAACATTAGAGAGAAGTCTATGAGAAGTCTATGAGAACATATATGCATTCAATATATTGAATATGAATATATATTTAACATATTCATAAAATTTGAGGTTTCGTTGCACTAGCTTAGAATGGGCCCTGAGCTCTAAGTCAGCACACACAGTTTTTGCTGATTTCAGTGAGTTGGAGAGCTGTGAACAACTCCGCTTCCTATATTGGCCCTTCATTTCCTGGTGACATGTACAAAGAACAGCCGCCATTCCTCTTCCTCCTGAGAAGTATCATGAGTGACTAAAACATTGTCGACCTTATTGACATTTCAGTCAACAATAAGTCACATGCACAACAGTGGCTGCATAAAATTATAACGGAAACAGGCATGCTGGTACTTGCTTGTAATCCCAGGACTCATGAGGCTGAGACAAGAGGATCACAAGGTTAAAGCCAGCCTATAGTGAAACATGACTCAGTAAACAACAAACAAATGGATTATAATGGAGCTAAAAAAAAATTCCTGTTCACTAGCATCCTAATATAATAGAATATAGGTCATTATTCTCATACTTGTAATTGCTTCTGTATACAGACCTGCTACCCACTCACATAAAAGAGTAGCATACACAACTGCTACCATTTGTAGAACATGATAAATGCCTATACTGCTGCTCTGTGTACACATAATACATTCACCAGCAGCATGGTGGACACAAAATCCCAACAGCGGCTGAGCTAGTGGCGTTTAGTAGCTGCTGAGACAAGAGTCCATTTTCTCTAATGATGTGACTCACCCCTAGTAGGTTGACCCCACTCCCAAGACACTAGCTGAATGACACAAACTCAATGGGAAGAGGAGGAGGAGAAGAAGTGGAAGAGAGAGGGGAGAAGGAAGAAGAGGAGGAAGGAGGAGGAGAAGAAATCTCAAAGTTGGGTAGGACATAATGGGATGGTAGCCATGTTGGTAAAGGGAGAAGTTGGGGGAAACATAAATATATTTAGAATACACTATGAAATCTTTAAAGAATTAGCAAAAACATTGGGTAAGTTTCCAAAAATAAATGAACTCCAACATCACTCTCACTACTTGATAACAAGTTACTGCTATCAATGGTCAGTTGAATAAAGTAAATGCCAAAGGACTGTTAAAACTGGGTGTTCCCAAAAAGGCCTTTGTGCCTTCTACAGCATCCTCTCCCAAAGGCATTGGTAGCTCCACACATCCCACTGTAGGTAGGACAGCAGGTTAGTAGAATGGCTCTCCCAAAGCCCACACTTCTGTCGTCATCCACACACCCTAGACAGCTTCAAGAGTACGGCCTTCCCTACCGTCGACGCTGAGAGCAGCATCCGCAGGTGCACACACTTGTATGCTGGGCAGTTCTGCTTTAACATGACTGTTGGCCCATTAAAACGTAGTGATGGCAAAGGGTCAAGCCTGTGAGCCTTATTTGTCCCACATTTCTCCCAAAAGATAGATGCTCCCTTCTAGACTCTGAGGAGCCCTCAGCTAGAACAGGGTGGCTTAGGGGAAGGCCAGCAGCACACATTAAATTTGAGAACAGGTCACATTTTCTAGACCTAAAATTACACATGGTCTGAAAATCATGTCTGTATGGAAATACTGCCGTGCATTGCAAAAGGAACAATTGCAAAAGATTCAGTGTGTGTGTCAGATTGAGGATTAGTTGCAGTGGTGTCTGAGGGTGGAAGAGAGAACAGAAACAGAAACAATGCTGTCCTCTGTCTCTGCCTAAACCGTCATGGACTTAAAGCCATAGAACAGCCATTAGCCAAGGATAGACCACAGAAGGGAGGCATGGCCACCTTTTTCCTCTCACTTCTTTCCTTTTACCCAACCTGCTATGCTTTGCATCTGAACATCCATGTGTTAAAGGCTTGGTCCTCATGCACCAGCGTTCAAATGTGGGGTCTTTGGGAGGGAATTGGATCATGAAGGCTTCAACCTTCTCAGTGGATTAAACCATGGGGTGTGCTGCTTGGCTGGATATTAGAAGGCATGAAAACTTTAGGAAACCCAGCCTAGTTAGAAGAAATCCCTTGAAAGGTCTATGCTATATTCTCATTTGTTCTCATATTCTCTCTCTCTCTCTTTCTCTCTCTCTCTCTCTCTCTCTCTCTCTCTCTCTTACCCCACTCTCTAGCTCTCTATTTTCCTTTTCCCCTTACCCTCTTGCCCTCTCCCTTTCAATATAGATAGGTATGTAGACAGTTAAATAAATACTCTTCCTCCCTCCTTCCCTTCCTCCTCCCTCTCTCCCTCCCTCCCACACCCCAACATTCCTCCCTCTCTTCCCTACCCAATGGCTGCACACAGCAGCCAACCCTTGTGCCTCACTTACTGGCTGACAGCTGTCTTCACAGGGCTTCTGAGAGCACTGGGCCACACGCAGGCCCACAACAGTATCCTCCATGTCAGTACAGGTGCATGTGTCACAGCCTTCCTCCCAGAACTGGCCCACAGGGTAGACGGTGCCTCGGTGGACACAAACCTGGTGACAACAAGATTTCTGAGGATAAACTCATTGGGGTTGTTTAATCAAGTGGTTAGTGACATCCATGATACGGAAGGTACTTAGGAGGGGCAGCAATATCCCCAACACACTCTGAGTCAATCATGGTGGATCTCTCCTCTCTTAGACTGCTACTTGTATCTTACTGTTTTGGATTTATAGACTAATACAATACATGCTAACAAGATCAGAAGTGAGGACTGTATTCTACATACACACAGTGTGCCTAACATATCACCAGTCTGTTAAAACATAGAAGTAGTTTGGGTGTGGACGGGGGGTGGGTAGGCGGGTGGATGGATGCATAGATTCATGGATGTGTGGATGGATTCATGGATGAACTGACAGCAATGAACAAATGGTTAAACTCTAAATAATCCTGGCAATCACAGTGCCTCTTTGGCTAACCTTGTTAAAGCCATACACTGACTATAACCTCAGCATCTAGCCATTATTAATACACAGTAGATTCGCTGTCAATAACTACTGAATTAATGAAATTTCCATGTGGGTGAGATGGAATACTGACTGCCCCCCTACCTATCCACCTCACCCTTGGTTCAGGGAGGAAGGCTGAGATGTTCAAATCCTCTGTGCAGAGTAATGAATGAGCCCTCATCACATCCAGAGTTAAGCAGTGCCTACCTTGTCAGGGAGACAGGTGGTTGTGGTGCAGCCACAGTCGTTGGTGGTGGCTGAGGCCAGATAGCCAAGTGGGCAGCTCAGTGTGGAGTTGACACAGCTGCAAGCGCACTCGTACTCATCGCAGCACTGGGTCTTCCGGAGGGTGGGTGTCCGGTGAGGGGGGCAGGAGGGTGGGGACACTCTTTTGCAATCTTCTTTTCTGCAGGCTGGGGTGGACACAGGTGACACCCTCGTTCCTGCCACACTGAGGACTGCCCTTCACTTGTACCCCAAAGTACAGAACTATGGCAGAGTCCTTGGACCCAGAACAGTAAGTCAGGCACGCATATACACCCAGCTCAGCAGCTATAGGGTATTTAGAATACCAAAGAACAGTCATTCCTCCAAAGGCAGCATCAGTGAAGAGAAGAACTAGGTTGGGAATCCTTATAGAGAATGGGGAGGCTGCTCCCCCTGTACGAGCATCCCCAGGAACACGTAGACAAGGCAGGATCCTCCCAGCTACTGACTCTGAGCAATACCAGATACAATCCCTAAATCCCAGAGGGGCCTGGATATACTGTGGCTAGTTTAGCAGGTTACACAATCCTGTCCCCACCCCAGGGCCTCAAACATCACCCCCCAAGATCCATTACCATCTCCAACAACGTGAAAATGAAAGGTTATCCACAATGCTGCCCACAGTACTATTATATAAATGCTAAAGCCCATTCCTGCATCCTGCATCCTGCATCCTGCATCCTGCACCTAGTTCCAACTGCCTTGTGATGTGCCCCCTCCATCCCCAAAGTCTGCATCAAGGAACTCATGTGGCATTCCAAAGTAGGCATCCAAGAACTCCCCTGGCCTTGAAATGGAGCCTTGGAAACTAAATACAGAATTCCATATATTCCATGCCTAATTTTAGCACACCTGTGTGCTAAAAATATATTTGACAATTAAATATAAACCTACAGAGGAAAGCATCCTACTAAGTTTGAAGATGAGGTTCAGTGATGAAGACAAGCAAGGCACCATGACATGCCCTCAGTGACAGAGGGGACGAGGGGACAAGTAACTAGAGGGTTTGAAGTCTAACTGCCTGGGCCCAACAGCTGCTTTGTGTTTGTCTGTTTGCTCGATATTATTATAGATATTTTGTCTACATGGATATCTGTGCAACACATGTATGTCTGGTGCCTGCAGAGGCCAGAAGAGGGTGTCAGATCCCCTGGAGCTGGAATTACAGATGGTTGTGAGACACCATGTGGATGCTGGGAAATGAACCTCAGTCTTCTAGAAGAGGAGATCGTACTCTTAACCACTGACATACCTCTCCTCCACCCTTCTCTGTGTCTTAATGCACCTCTAAAATGGCTACAACTGTGTCTACACTGGTAGACCTGTAGTGGATACAGCCAGGGCAGTCAGAGGACTCAAGTAAGACCTTAAGCCTTACCTTAAGCCTTCTTTCCAAATGTTCCCTAAACCTAGGTTCAGAAAGCTGTCTCAATCCCCTAAACAGAAGAGGACTTTGCAAGGCCAGGAGAGAGTGACCTCACAGCTCTCCCCCACAGTGGCCTTACCACAGGTAAAGGTGGGTCTGCATTCTCCAGGGTTGGTCAGGGTTGGCTGGAGCCCTCCTTCACACGGAGGCACTGGAGGCAAGTTGCAGTTGGCCAGGTCACATACTGGGGTTCAAGAAAAAGAGGCACATACAGGTTTGGTGAGGCTACTTTCCTGTTGCTCGTCAGTGTGAGCGGCACGCCCTTTCCTGTGGAACTTTACTATTTTAAGGGGATGGTGACAGCCAATAGAGGTGGGTGAAGATTAGAGACAAGAGAGGGGTCACACATTAGATAGCTGGTGAATGGACAGGTAAGTAAATAGGAATGGATGGAAGGGAGGGAGAGGGAGAAGGAGGAAGGGAAGAAGGGAGTGAGGAAGGGAGGGAAGGAGGGAGGGAGGGAGGATGATAGGAGGCAGGTGCATGGAAGTCAGATGATAGGCAGCTAAGTGAGTAGATGCTGAGATATGCAGAAGGGAGATTGATGAATAGATAGATAATAGATAGATGATAGATAGATAGATAGATAGATAGATAGATAGATAGATAGGTAGATAGATAGATAGATGATAGATAGGTAGATAGAGAGATAGATAGATAGATAGGTAGATGATAGATAGATAGGTAGATAGATGATAGATAGGTAGATAGATGATAGATAGATAGGTAGGTAGATAGAGAGATAGATAGATAGATAGATAGATAGATGATAGATAGGTAGATAGATAGATAGATAGATAGATAGATAGATAGATAGATAGATAGGTAGGTAGATAGATAGGTAGATGGATAAGTAGATAGATAGATAGATAGATAGATAGATAGATAGATAGATAGATAGATAGAATACACACGCACACACACATAAAGCGAGAGGGAAAGAGATCATGGATGACAGATGTCAAGTTATCTTCATACTGACTATGCTCCTAAGTATGCTACCATTTGCAAAGACTTGCATCTTTCCAATAAGTCTGAATCTTCTAGACCTCTGTTTCCCCTTCTACACAGTAGAAACTTACCAGGCTACCCCAAGTTACTTACCAGGCTAGCCCAAGGATTTCATGAACTTATGAAAGTGCATGGCATACTACAGAAATTTAAAAATTTGTCTATAAGCTGAAGATTGGACCTAAATGACCACTACCTCCCAGTTTTCTCTACTGCCAATATTCAGAGACCTGCTTAATAAATCTGTTCTCAAACCAGACTGAACACCCTGTGTGATTTGTGTTGCTATCTGATAAATTTCATCAGCATAAATCAACTCCCTGGAATCCTGGCTTCCTTTCTAGCTCCTTAGCACTTCCTGTGGTCTGTCCACTCTCCCTTGAAGATCTGCCTTTGAAGAATGAATTAATAAACACGCTTGATGGACAGGGATGTGAATGCCATTAGCTCCCGGTCCTGCAGCAACTCGACCTTCTCTGAACTCCCTGAGTCATGCTGTCACACTGTTCACGCATGCGCACATGGGCACACACACACACACACACACACACACACACGCACACACGCACACACACACAGCAGCAGCAGCTTGCTGGAGGCCTGAATGTGGCCTTCCCCATGGTGAGTATCCTCAAAATCGTACAGAAAGCATCTTCTGGTAGTGTGACATTTTCTTCAGCAAATCTCTGTAGCTCCAGCAATCCCCCCACCAAGCTATCATTGCTCCTACACCTCACACTTAAAGCTTTGTTAGAAGCTGGCTTTTTGGAATGTTTTTCTTTTAATCCAGCCAGCCCTTTGCACACCCTGTGACTAGGAAGTGTATTGGAGTACCTATAGTCTGACCCACGTGGGGCTAGCCTGGGCTCTGGACCCTGGAGGAATTTGCTGAGTAGACACGTACCACACTCATACTCCGGGCAGCACAGGTTTTCACTCTGCTTGAGGCGAGCCACTTCACAAGGGCCACACGTGGGAGCTGGGGGGGGGGGGAAGAATAGCCGTGAAACTCAGAACAAAACCAAGTAGAGTCTAGACTAGAGACGATGTAAAGTTCTCAGTCACCGGAAGCCGGCACAGACCCTGACTGGGACTCTCACGGGATCTGGACCATGGGACTGGGATAAAAGGCTGGCTAGAGCAGATCTTCACAGCGGGTCTGTCTACATCCTCAGCTTAGTTTTCAGAAGACTCTGAGCCGGCTGCAGGCATCAGGGTGGAAGGACAGGGATACATCTGAGAGCTCCTCCTCCAGGTACCAAAAAGAGACTCCTGATTGCAGCAAGCAGAAATGTGGTCTCGGGAAGAAACACACCTCCAAGCGCCCTTTATTTGGATTGGTGTGTTATGTGTGTGACCAGGTGGCTGGAGTCCCTCAGAGTCCCTCCTCCACCAGGAACGCCAGGCAGGAATGAGTCACTCACCTCGGGCTGTGGGGCACGGCTGTGCAGTGCAGTTACTCCTCCTCCCGCTGAGGCACACGCAGATCTGACAGGGCTGATGGTCTGGGACCCAGGTCTCTAGGAACTGAGGGGAAACATGGCTAAACAGCCACACACGGGGCACTCTAGTGTAAGCCCCCAGTCATGCAAGTCAATACTCCAGCCAAGAGGGCTTGGCTTGCCTTCTTGAGGGCCTGGACATAGGGGCTGAGATGGTGGGTCAAAGGCCCTGTGGCAGCTTTGCCAGTCTACTTGAGTCTGTGTTGCTTGTAACAGGACTCGGAAAAAAAAATGTTAAATAAACAAAGCCTCTGACTATAAACAGGATGGACAAGAGGAAGACCAGAAGAAAACCACAAGAAAAGCAGAATGGTGGACACTGGGGGATGCATGCCTGTAATCCCAGCAACAGGGAGACAGAGGCAGCAGGAGCTGGAGTTTTAGGCCAGCCCAGGCTAAATATAAGAACCTGTATCAAGAAGAAAAAGAAATGAGGGGTGAGGAGAAATAGGAGAATTAAGAAGGAGGAGGAGGAAGGAGGCAGGGAAAACAAGGAGAAAGATAAATGAAACAAAAAAAAAACAGTAAAAAGCAATTAAAAATAAAAAATTTAAAAAGACAAGGCAGCTGCAGCTGCTATTTCAGGCGGAGGCCTGGAGTCCCTGGGAAGGTCCACAGAGCAGTGGCTCCCTTCTGGGGCAGGACGCTGAGAGTGACAGCTGGAAAGGCCTGTCACCTTGATTTTCCCTTTTCCTTTCTCTCTCTAAATGTGGACCTGAGGTGCCTACAAAATAAGAGCTTTTTGTTGGTTTGTTTTCGTTTTTATCAGAAAGCGTGCTGATAAAGCTGTAGAGTTAACCTGCCTCCCACTGAGGCACGTGCAGAACTGACAAGGCAGATGGTCTGGAACCCATTATCAGAAAGATACCACCCCCAAACGGGTGTCCAACAGCTTTACCCAAGCACACCCCAGGCGAGACTCAGAATCAACTGCCCCTGAGAACGTAGTTCAGCCGGAGTCCCCGCAGGTCTGATTGTGCAGCAAACATGCCAGCAGGGGGCGCTGCTACCCAGGCCCTAACTGCTTGCGGGCTGAACTGTGGTCTACAGATTCCAGATGGAGGCACAGGAGAACAGGTATAAGAATAGCTGGAGTTCAAGATTAAATAAAGGGGCCACAAGAACAGCCTGCGGAGAGTGTGGTGTAGAAAAACTGAAGTGTTCAAGGCCAGTAAAAAGACACAAGCATGTCACCATACACCACCCCCTAGAATCTGGAAGTTCCGGTAGAAGGTGTCAAAGACATGCAGCTCCTAGCCTGAGCTGGAGCATTATAGCCTCGGTGGGAGGAGGTGCCAGGCCGCAGGCTCCAGGGTAAGGGGTGCACGTCCCGCTGCGCTGAAGTGGGACTCTGCTCCACACTAGCAGCGGCTCCCTCGAGAGTCCCACGGCCTGTGCGGGACTCCAGACCCCGTCCGATCCAGCTCTGAAAGTCCACATCTCCACAGTGCGTTTTGTAAAACAAACAAGAGCTATGGAAACTGGTAAATATTTGTCCTTTTCCCGGGGTATAACAGATTTAAGCCCTGGTTATTTCCCTGAAGGAAGATTTTCTGGGCTTTCTTTTTCAGTCTAAAAATTCATTTAATGGAAATGTTCTTCATATTAGATTCTCATTCTTCCCCTGCTTTAAAGTGGATTCTGGGAACGCAGGTGGCTGGATAAACGCTTGTTTTCTCCCATTTAAACTCTATTTTCTGAATAACTAAAACCGGCTGTGTTCTCTCGTCAGAGGTTTTGATTAATTCTATACTTGATTTAAAAAAAAAAATGCTCGTATGTCCAAACTAGTGCAGTACTTGGACAGATTCCTTAATGCAACTCATGTGCCTATTCTAATTTTTTGTGCTGAAGGTGAAGAAAACAGAAATGGAGAGAAAGAGTCAGACATGGGGGGGGGGGCGTTGAACACACTAAGACATTACAATAGAATTCACACATTTCCTGCCTTTGGGACCTACAGACATCTGACACTCACGGAGCCTGGAACAGTCTAGAGTGAGCTTCTCAGCACAGGAGGCCAGGGAGGAGGGCGAGACCATCTCTACCTTTGGGGAGGAGGAAGTGTGTCACCCTTCCGGCAGTTTGGGATAACCACTGGGTGTTAATACCACAGATAAATGCAACCGCATCATTCAGGCCCTGTAGGAACCCAGAAGCCTTGAGGATCAGGGAGGAAAATGTCAGGTTTTGTCAACTCAATTGGGGCTCTTATGTCCACGTACCTAATTACTTTGGCAATGTGAAATATGGTGGAAGGGTGTGGCTCGGTTTCCTCTCTACTCACCTATTCACAGTAAGAGAAAGAGGGGGCCTTCTCTGGGGTGGAGCTCAGTAACTCACCTAAAGCAAAAGACCCCACCCAGTCAGCAGTGTTCTCAGCTGCGCATGCTCACACCAATGCCCAGTCAGAGCGGTGCTTAGCTAGCAGCTCCTACTGAGGTCCATGGTGCGGCTGGGACAACACAGGATGACCTGGTGCTGCCAACAGCAGCCCCATTATATGACTCACGCCATATGAAGCCTGGGCTTCTCATCCATGAACCATACATGACACGTGATAATGACCCTGCAAGGATTTGGAGAAAATCAAAACTGATCTACTTCCTGGCTTACGAAGCCATGGACAAAACAAGATAGCTACTGTGACTATTGTTTTCTTTGTTTTCATTATTGCCTAGCTTTACCACAAGCTCCACTGGTGACTACGGTGGTAAGCCGCCCCACCTGATGCATGAAGGGGAAAAGGATCTTCTTGATGTAGATGGATATTAGGTCTTGAGGGTGCATCCCCTTTACTAGAAGCCAAATGTGCTCCTACATCTACCACGCTTGGTAACATCACTGGGCAGGACTACTATGCACTTAATCTTGTAAGTTTAGATGCTATCAACGTGGACGAGAGAAGACAACCATTATGGACCAATGGGAGAGTGCAGCAAATATCCTTTTGAAGAGCTCTCATGAGCTCCCAGAAAGCGAAGAGAATTGGTGATGCAATGATTTCCAGGCAAATTATCACAGTGACAATGCAGTGGAAATGCTTTCATATAACAGAAAGTGCAAGGTCTTTGGAGTTACACTGAGCCTTGAATTCTGAGTCCAATGTCCAAACCCATCTCTAGAAGCTTGGTCCACAGGAAAGTTACCTGAGCTTGGCCCCTCAAAGATACTCTGTATTTAGAAGTAATGTAGATTACGCTAGTATCTTCTGGTAGAACCTGAGGTCAAGGATGTTATACACACACACACACACACACACACACACGCATGCATGCACTTCATAATCAAATAAGAAGTAAAAACCTTCTGAAACATTTGCATGGTACATGAATCTATTAAAAAGCAGTGAGGAATCCTGCAATGGAGAAAGGTGCTGAACTATTTAGCTGTGCATTTTAAATTCACTTGGCCACAGGTGGTTACAAATGCTCTGAAGAGAAAAAAAAAATCTTTAGGAAACATGGAGATACTATACGAAGTACAAAGTATTCTGAAAAATGACAGATACTGGCTTACTGATACACTATATGTCCTCCTTCCCTCCTGGGTTCCTATATCACTCAACATGTGTGAACACAAACAATATTAACAGTGCTCTAACACTTTGGTGTTTGATGCTGCAGCTAATCCATGGGAGACCAAGATCTGACTCGGATCTGTCTGAATCCAAAGCTGTGACACGTGTGGCCTTCCTATCCATCTGTGATCCTGCAAGCGTCAACCCTGCTGTGGAAAGGGGAAGGGGACGACCCACTGAGAAGGAGAAGCCAGGCTCCTACCTGATGTCGGACTCCATCCTCCCCAACGCACTGAGTGCAGGCTTCCTCAGGGACACAGTTGCCTTCCAGCAAGACTTGGTGTTGGGGACAGAAGCAGCCTTCTGAGGGGTGGTCCCCACACAAGCTAGTGTTCCCATCGCAGTGCCGAGGGCAGCCACGCTCACAGTGGTTATATACCAAGGACGGCGGGCAAGACATAGCTGAAGACAGAGAATGGGGTCACTCTCGGTGGCCTATAGCAGCTAGAAGCACAAGAAAGGCAGCCAATATCTGACAAACTTGCTAGAGCAGACATGACCAGTTTTCCCCAGCATTCACCCGTCCATCTTCCACTATACTAGAATTCTTGCCCCGGCATACAACCACTCAGTATAAGGAATGCAATACCTCCTTTGTGTTTAAGTGCAATCACATGACTAAGTTCTGACCAATTGAGTAGAAGAGGGTGGCAGTATCCTGAGGGTGGGTTCCAGGAATCTGTTTTATTTTTAAAAGAAAAGTGTGCCTCCTTTCTGTACTGACATTTGGACCTTGTGCTTCATACCCAGAGCTGCATCTTAAACCATGGGGAAGATGACCACACCCAGCATCAATGGTGCCACCTCCCTCTGATCACATAAATGACAGGAATTCCTGCTTCTCTGCTACTTGCAGTAAAATCTAATCCCAACCACTTATGGGAATGCACTGATGTTCTTCCTATGGAATACAGACGTAGCTGAGGCTTTAAAAATCCTTTTAAATAAAGATTCCATGGCGATGAGGAAAGGCCTTGGAAGAGATGCTACAAGACAATTCCCTTCTCACATTATGACCTGGCTTGGCAAACTCCCTCCCACATCCACACAGTGGTTTCCAATGATCTGGAGCGCTGGGATTTTCCCTGTGTGCACAACACACAGCGAAGACATACACAAAGCAAATGAACATAGAAGATGCTTTCCGCGATGCAGAGAGCGGCCTTTGCCCCTTGGTCTGCAGGCAGGCGGAGTAGGCGCACTACCGTCCACAAGGATGTAAAACCCAAGAACCCAAAAAACGGCTGAGAGGCAGGAGTGGAGCAAACCAGGTCTTTCGCTCTACTCTGCCAAAATTGAGGTGCATGGAAACTAAGAGAATAGACAATCACTAGATGAGCTGTCCAAGTCCTCAGCCAATCACTAGATGTGCTGCCCAAGTCCTCAGCCAATCGCTAGATGAGCTGCCCAAGTCCTCAGCCAATCACTAGATGAGCTGCCCAAGTCCTCAGCCAATCACTAAATGAGCTGCCCAAGTCCTCAGCCAATCGCTAGATGAGCTGCCCAAGTCCTCAGCCAATCACTAAATGAGCTGCCCAAGTCCTCAGCCAATCGCTAGATGAGCTGCCCAAGTCCTCAACCAATCACTAAATGAGCTGCCCAAGTCCTCAGCCAATCACTAGATGAGCTGCCCAAGTCCTCAGCCAATCACTAAATGAGCTGCCCAAGTCCTCAGCTGATGTCTAAAATTTCGAATTCACAATGATTTGAATATAAAAAAAATCTGCATTTGAAGGGCTTCTATGTGCAGGGTTTTTTGATCCTAACTTGGTGATTCCTAACAGGAAATAATAGGGAGTTTGATCTTCATTAGGCAGATGAGACTCTGAAGACCAGAGAACATGAGCAAGCCTATACTTGGTTTGTCTCCAAGGTTTAGGGGAACGTGTGGGCACTCACCACAGAAGTCAGTCGTCCTCCAGTCCACACAGACCCCGTTGGTCCGACAGAGATGGGCGTAAGAAGCAATCACATCACACACTCGCTCCTGGTGGCAGCTGTCTTGCTGGCAGATGGTGTGGAATGTGGCTGGAGCGATGACCTTGTGGCATTCAGCAAACAGCGCCGAGAGGAGGAGCTGGCAGTGGGAGCTGTCAGAGACGGGACACTGCTCCTCGGGAACAGACTGGCATGTGTACCCTGGCTGCTGCACGGTCCACTCCTGGATAAGCCTTTTCCAGTCTGTGGTGACCGTGCCGTCTCGCAACGTGAAGTCATTGGCCCCATTTTCATCACAGATTCCTAGGGCGGCAACAACGAAAAGACAACAATGGCAAAGAGGAGGCCACTCTGCACCTGCAAGGATGCTCTGAACCTCACCAACGGATGCTTGAAACGGGGTTCAGTGATCTGAGCACCCACCCCCCCACACACCCCAGAATACACAGAAAGGAATATAAGACAGAAGAGGAGACAGAAGAACCCCTTCTTACCACAGAGACCATACGTCTTCGAAGCAAAGGTCTTGGGGCTAAGCTGCAGTTGGAACTCATTGTTTTGTGGTGTGAATGTGAGGGTGTGGCCAAGACGGCTGAACCTGACTTCATACATGATGGCACCATAGATGCTGACTTCCATGTTTTCACCCACGTACGGGGCAAGGACCAGTCTCCCATTGACTGCCATCTGCTCAGACAAGAGAGGGATCACCAACAGTTCCCACTCAGTGGTTCTCAGTCTTCCTAACGCTGTGACCCTTTAACACAGTCCCTCTTGTATGGTGACCCCCAACTGTAGAATTATTTTCATTGCTACTCCATAACTGTAATTTTGCTGCTGTTGTGAATCATAATAGAAATGTCCGTGTCTTCCAGTGATCTTAGGCGACCTCTGTGGAAGGGTCAGTCAACCCCCAAACAACACACAGGTTGAGAAACACTGTTCTAGCTTGTCCTAAAACTCTGTGTCTTGCTGAAGTTACTGAAGGTCCTCACACTCCTCTGACTGAAGAGTCACCTGCAGAGCCTGGTGCTCGTCAGAGCTCTTCCAGAAGAAACAGGCTTTGTGTATTGACTGCACAGACCTGTATAACAAACACCATGCAGGCAGCGTGCACCTGAACCAGAGAGCCCAGGGTCTCAGGGAACCTGGTCGGATACCTCCGTAGGCAAGGGTGACTCCTTCCCAATAGGCCAAGGAAGTTGCCACTGCAGCAACTACTAGGGCGTGGTCTCCAGGAAGAAGCACCTGCCAGCATGGTTTCAAGGCCTCAGTCTTCCTTCTGAGACCTCTCCACGTAGAGCATCAGAGATATTTAAAAAAAAAAAATGTACTCACATTCAGCACCAAATGTAGTTCTGTTGTAAAAATTTTGGAAGGGTTCTTTTTTAATCACTCTGATTTTAAGATTCCTTTGGCTATGAACTCCTCGTTTGATATATGACTAACTCTGATTTCTCAGCAATTAGTGCTCATACTCAGGAATTCTTACCAAGTGAGAAAAATCTAGTCTACAAGTTGTTTTCACACCATGAAATATTTATGATTTCTAAATGAACGAGTAAAGAAGTTGGCATAATATAACCTTTTGTAAGCATTTAATCAAACATTTATTTATAGCAGTTTGGCAGTCTCCTCTCAAATTTTGAAGCCATACGTCTTGTCGAGGCCCTAAATATTTTCAAAGGCCCTGATTTAGGCACTAAATATTTCCGTTTGGAAAGCCCCCAGGCCTTGGGCACTGGGCTCATAATGCCTAGTGTATCCATGGTCCCGGTGCCAACCTAGTTTCTTATCAATGCCAGAAACTGAGACTAAATACACCACTTGCCATCTAAAACTGATCCGCTCTCCCAAATCTGGACCCAGAGCAACATGAAATCATGCCAAGACCAGAAAGATGACAAGGGAGCCCACTAAAAGAGGAAGTGCCCTGCTAGTCGAGGGGAAGACTCAGCAGGCGACAGCAGCTAAAACCAGCTCCATGCGGTCTTCCTGAAGCTCCACTCTGCCCCTGCCATGGACCCCACAGAAAAGTCCTCTCACCTCCATGTCACTGTGCAGCTCAACAGAGAGGCCGGCATGCTTGACCTCAATGGACTTCATGCAAGTTTGCTTCGCCCCAGGGCTGCAGGCTCCATTGTGGAGAATCACTTCCAGGTCCTGTTCCTTGTTTTGAAAGATGACGTAGGAGCAGCTGCCGGTGAGCTTGAAATTCTGCCCATCGAAGGTGACGATGTGGCGAGTGGAGCTGCCCGTGCACACGCCTGAGTGGGGAAAGCAAAGGCTAGACAGACAGTATCCACCCCACCTCACGCGTGCCCGCAGCGGTGCAATCGTGCATGCTGCACATAGTCAGTGAGTCAGCCACGGGGGGGGGGGGGGGGGGGGGGGGGGGGGGAAGGGGGCGGGGAACGCGTCAGAAAGGAAAGTGAAGCTAAAAGGGTGTAATGTGATGTCAAAAGCTCAAGGAGCTAAGCAAGCTATTCGTGATCTCGCTGTAAGGAAAAATCACCTCAAGACACAACTGTCCCTCTAGCTAACGGCACTGGTGGCTGCAGTGACTTATCCCATAAGAGATTACGCCAGAGAAATATGTCCCGGGCCAAAATAAACAGCCATGTCTCAGAGCTCACTCGGGGACCCAGTCACTCACTCACGTAATCAGCAAATTCTCTAGGTCCCTATTAAAACAGTGTAGGAACGCTAACCATTGTGCTTCCACCTAAGACGACTCTGGGAGAATATCCCCGCTTTGAATGTGCCAGGGCCACAGATTTGAAAGTGAGCCTTGGACCTACGGGACATTGGAGGTGACTTTTTCACACAAATCTTGACTCATTTATGGAGGTGAATTTTTAAAAAGTGACAAGCAATGAGAGTCAAGTTCAGTGAGACCCCACCAACACCCCTTACTCATCACTAGGCCTGGGTCACACCACCTTCTGCAGGTGACTATCAACACAGTGTGACTAGCAAGGCTGCTGCACCATTTCTCAGAGCTGGGCGGCCTCCGTGGCTTTCACCCATTCCTTGAACACGTATCCCTTTCCAAGTAACAGACTAAATGCCACGATCCGGGCGTACTCATGTTGCTAGTGAGCCCTGTTGGGATTTGAGTAAGTGTACACCAAAGGCTTGGATGCCAGCTGGTGGCACTGTAGGACTTCCAGGGATGGGGTTGAGTAGAAGGAAGTTAGGTTATCGAGGGTGCAACCTCAAAGGGAACACAGCACACCAGCCCTTTCAAACAGCCATGAGGTGAGCAGCCCTCTCCTGCCACATGTTCTTGCTAGAATGGGTTACCTCACCATGGTTCAAAAATCAAATGGATCCAGGTAACCATAGACAAACCCTGAGACTCAGTGAAGATAAACCTTTCTTCTTTTTAACATTGTAGTATCAGGTATTTTGACACAGCTCTGGGGAGCTGAGTAAAAGAATCCCTAGTATGCAGCTGTTAATAGTGCCATATCAAGGAGACAGCCTCAATTACCAATGGCGATGAATCATTAGATCCCAAGACAAAGACCATTAACCAGAATGGTTCTGTCCGCCACCACATCGATTATGGCGTGGTAAGTTAGAGCCAAAGAAGTTCAGAATTGGGTTGTGTTTTGCCAATTGCTTACTTGAGAGCATAGCTAAACTGCTGGACCTCAGTGACCCTCTCCTCTCTCTGTTGCCTAACGGGGTTGCAATCACTACCCTCGGGGATTGTCATAAGAGCTGCAGTCTAGACTAGACACCAGTACATGACATGAAGGTTTACATTTGATAAATAGATCTGTACATCTTATGACTAAGCCAATGCCACAGATGAAACTCAACAGTGTGGGATACATACAGAATATTAGGTACTTCCATTTTCAGAATACTAATTTATCTTTCAACAAACCATCACAGTGTAGTCCTGTTTACTGGCAAGGTCTGTCTGTCTGTCTTTTAGTTGTTTATGGGTGTTTTGCCTACATGTGTGTCTGTTCACCACTGTGTGTGCAGTGTGACTGTGGAGAGCAGAAGGCATCAGGTCCTCTGGAGTTGGAGTTACTCTAAGTTGCAAGCTGCCATGTGGGGAGCTAGGAATCGAACCTGAGTCCTCCAGAAGAACACCAAGTGCTTTTAATCAGCGATCCATCTCTCCAGCCCCTACCAGTTGCAATGAGTCACATCTACTGACACACTCCATTGTGCGGCACACTGCCGTGACTCAGGAAAGGTTAAAGTAACCCAACCTCAGAATGAGAAGCTGAGGCATGCACAATAAAATGTTATCAGAGAGCTACAAAACATTCTCAAAATTACACCACTCATCAATGCGCACCCTCTCCTCTCTCTCCTTTTCTCCACACTCTGGTATCTCAGAGTCACTCTACAGAGCAGAGAAGTACTTAACTGAGCACGGCATTAAGCCTTTAGTCTTGTTGTCAAGAACAACGAATACACACTACACTTCAAACGTACCGACTGAAAGAGACGCTGGGAGTCGGAAGCAGAGTTCAGTGGTACAGTGTTTGCCGAGCCCACGTGCCAGGTTCCCAGCACAGAGACCAAGGGAAGGAAACTGGAAGGTATTTGACAATTGAGAAGTGACACATAAAAAGGGCCAAAGAGGGAAACTAGGGTCCTGGGAAGACATTTTTAAAAAGTTAAAACACCAGGAGCCATAAAATTCTGGGCATATACTGAGGAGATGGCATTCCCTGTGCTGGCTTCACTGAATGCGAAACCTCCTAAACCCCTGACCCGCACAATGAGGAGAGTGGCAGGCGTCTGTAAAAATGATTTTAAAAGTGTCTCCTCACTGAGGGAAGACTCTCCCCTCCCCCCCCAAAAAAATCAGGAGAAAACTGAATGACACAATATACACTAATTAAAATATACTTGAAACTTTATAAACCATAAAAACCACCTCGAATAAGAACTTTAAAAACTAAAAGAAGGGACAAGGCCAGCGAGGTGGCCATGCTGCCGAGGCTGTCCGAGTCCCACCCCAGAGCCTCCATGACGGGAGGAATGAACTGAGCTCTCTGGCTTCCACAGGTGCTAACAGACACAAAACAAAGCAAGAAAACAAAGAATAAAAGAAATACACAAAACAGAAGTCCGTATTGAAAAAGTTGACTGGGCTATGGAGGAAAAGAGATGGGGAAAAAAGGCTAAAATCAAATCACAAAATGAAAGGCCCAGGGAGAATAGACCAAAATGAAAACGTAATGAGAAACACTGAAGAAAGCAAGAAGCCAGCAGGAAGGTGAGGGTGTGTGTGTGTGTGTGTGTGTGTGTGTGTGTGTGTGTGTAGCCAGGGACTCAGAGAGGAAGTTGAGACAATGTGGAAATGGAATCCGTTAAAAGGCATTAGAAAGGAATTGACATTTAAAGACTGAGTCTGACTCATGAGAAGATTCTGGAACTTAAGGAAGACGCAAATCAAGATTCTGAAAACATGTGACAAATGTCCGCTATTTTTCCCCTAGATCGGTTGGCCCTGAGTAAACCTGAGGTTTGCTTTTTTCTTTTTTCTTTTTTTTTTAATGGCAGGACAAAAACTATTCAACTTCAAAGATCAAGAACACCCCCTGCCAGGCATCAGGTAAAAGTATCAAATAGTTTGTGAGGTGGAAAAAAAAAACAGTTTATCACAGAATTCTCAAAAACAATGTACAAAGCCACGTAACCTCTGGGCAGCATCTTCCAGAAAGAATGCAGAAGCGAATCAAGAACAGAGGCAGAGGGGGGTGGGACAGGGGTAACGTCCATATTGGGCAGGCCACGGAGATGTTAAAAAGCATCCTTAAAAACTGACTTCCCAAATGAATGATTGAATGAGGGGGGAGGGGAGGAGAAGAGGAACGGTGAGGGACATCAAAGCCCATATGCACGTGTGGACGTGTGGAAATGTCACAGTAAAGTCCATCAATATGGACTATTTAGTAAATACAATAAAAACAAGAGTAATGAACAGCATACCCTAAGAAGGGCGGGGTTGGGGTGGGTGGAGGCAACTATCAAATCTCACTCAGAGACTAAATATTGAAAGGACTGTATACACACACACACACACACACACACACACACACACACACACGCTTTAGTTGGCGGGCTTGCTTTCCATACGGATTGTGGAGCAACATCACGTGTCTTCTAGAATTAGGCAAATGTATTGTGAACAGTGAGATTCAAGCTTTCTTGATGTCTGAGAAAAGGAAGGATAAAAACATGCAGAAAAGACTAAAGTCAAATTAAAAAGGTACCCCAGGGCCACCCTTGGGACCCATGAGGCAAGAAAACCTCTGACCTAAGTCAACTGGTTATCCAAGGCAGAGAAAGGTGAGAATCCATGACATGGTTATATTCACATAAGTAATTAATTCGACCAATTAAGTAATGAGAGAGGTGAGACAGTTCTTCCTTTTGATTGAATCCTAACATATGTCGCGGGGATGCTGGGAATTGAAATCCATCCTTACTGGGCAAGCAGTACAGACAAAAAAATGTCAGTCAACAATCATCAGTGGACACTAGAGCTTCAGGGCAGAGGCGTGTCTCTGTTGAATTTAGGAACCCCATCACTATGGGCAATGAATATACACCCATAAAATTATTTTAAGAAAGACTTCTAATGACAAAAGAGCGTTCAATTTAAACGTAGCTAATCCCTCAACCTAGTTTTGTCACATATCCCTTTCACTTGTGGGTATAAAAGGAGGGGTACTGATGGCTGGACCAAGACCACCTGGACAAGAATACCTCCCTTGTTGTATATCCTCTAAGAGGGGCAAATAGGAGGGCCAAGCCCAGTGAGCATGAATCTCAAGAAGTGAGATAAGTTTGTGTCTCACTCAGTCACAGGGAATTCAGGATCACTGTCTGATTCGTGCCTGAGGAGTCTTCTGGCCATAGGTGGCCAGAGAGCAAGGGAGACAATGTCTGGAAAATTCCCCACTAGGTCCCAGTGGTGGGATAAGGGTGAAATAATCTTGGGGACTGGATAGGGGCTAAAAGGGATAGCCTGGGGTTGTACTCAAAGGGATAGCCTGGGGTTGTACTCAAAGGGATAGCCTGGGGTTGTACTCAAAGGGATAGCCTGGGGTTGTACTCAAAGCAGTCCTTCCTAAGAGAACAAGACTAGCGGAAGAGCAGGACTCTGATATATAGTGAGGCACGGCAGACTGACTATACAGGCACCAGAAGTGTTGTGTGGAGAACTAGCATCTGGGACTAGGAACAGAAGAAGCCCAGGGCAAGGTGACAGGAAAGCCTCAAAGAAGCTTACGCACAGCCCCCTGGGGCCTTCTGAGCCCATCCATCCCTTCTTCCTGTTCCCAGCCATGAGAGAAACTGTCCATGCTTTTTTCCCCCAACGTTGGGCAGCAGAAGCTGTATCCTGGCAGATATTTAAACTCTAATCAAGTTCGAAGTTTCAATCGCCGCACAGCCATCTAGTTACCGACTAAGACTGCCTGGTGACTGACGTGACCATGGAATTCTTTATAAGTAAACAGAAATAACATGAGCTCTGGGACCATTTTTATCTAAGCCAGAAGGGAAATGTATCCTGTTAAATGTGTTCTGAAGGCAGAGCAAGATGAGAAACCCAGCTCTGACTGCATCCCTTCATTATGTCTGTCTCCGTTGCTAAGACAAGCCATCACAGAAGCCATTTTTCCCAAGAGTGAGGCAGAAGACTTCCCCTCCCACAGGCGTACATGGGATGGACCTGTGTCCAGCTCTTACACCAGGCCACCTGACAGTATACAGTTGCACGCAGCCACATACAACAACTCTAGCTGCAACTCAAGAGCAGGGATCTGGAGGCGCATCATGTATGAAGCTGTACTTCTGACATCTCAGTGATGTACATTCGTAAAGAGTTAACTGGAAGTGGCTGAGATGGGAACATCAGAAAAGCAGTGTTTCCTGTGGTTCTGTTTTACCTAGATAAAGAAGTATCTCCCAAGAGAGGAGTGTATGGCAGTGTACGTGTGTCATGGGACAGAATAGGTATCTCCACCTATCTACTTCCACATTGGCTGTCTACCCAGCAAGTTAAAAACCAGCTCCCCTACACAATATAGACTGGGGAAATGAAGGACTTACAAGGACAGGTCCAGCGACAGCCACAGGTCTCCTCCACCCGAACAGGAGACTGGCTATTGGAACACGAAGGCCGGGGCCCATGGTCACAACTGACCCGATGACTCTGCAGCAAGGTCTGGCCATCCGCCAGGCAAGTCACTGTGTGGCACTGATCTGGCAAGGTCCAGACATCTCCAGGCTATAGACAGAGAAAACAGATTCGAGAAAGGAGCAGGATGAGGCACATCAAATCACACCCACACATCACTGTCTGCCTCTTGGGATAGGTTAGGGCTGGACAGCAGCCTTTCGGCAAGAAGACTCTAGATAAGATTAGAAACATAACACAAAATTTATGGAGGGACTCCCAAAAACAGACAAATAATATGCAGGAGAATGAGTCTAGGACCAAGCAGAGTAATTAATTAGTCAACAGAACAAGAGCCCCAGCATGTATTTCTGACTTTTCCTCCCTAGTCAGCAGGAAAGGACTTACCCTCTTCTCGTTCCCATCTTCATCCACACAAACTCCTGAAAACCCTGAAACAGACACAGAAAGACTCTAGTCACGTGTCACTGATGATCGAAACATTCACAACACCTTCTACTCAACACAACTCTAAGAGGAACGTGAGCGGGTTGCACTCTGGGGATACGAGGACACACGGAGATGACTGTCCTGTGGCCCTTCGGTCGTACTTTATGACAGTTAATGATGTGATGTAACATTCGCTATCACATGGCAGAACTTTCATTTTCTCCTTCCGTGTCTTCCAGGAGTAGGTGGTAGGTGTGAAGACAGATCACATAAAACTTGAAAGAGATCTGCTTAATGATTGCTGCCCAGATCGCTGCCACCCGTCAGGAGGGTCCGTAATTCTAGAGAAGCTTTTAGTTTAGTTAACACTAATCACAGTAATAGATAAAAACAGGCCAGAAAACAAAACATGTTTCTACCCTGAAATCAGTTCAGCCTGTGGTCCTTCGATACTGGATCTGATAGTGTCTTTCTAAAGCCCTTCCGTGTACACTGAGAGTAAGCACAGGACTTAGGCCGTTAGGATGCTGGGGTTCCCTGCTTACATTTCCTGATTCTTTCATCCAAAATCCCTCGGCACAAACAAGCCAGGACTTCCTCTCCTTAAAAATTAGCCCAGTGGTGAGTCCAAGCAGAAGCCTGGCTTGTACACAGGAGCTCTCCAGCGACCCCTAAAGGTGGCAGTGTGCACCTTCACAGACAGAAATCTGGAAGCTCTGGTCCCTGTGACACTCTTCATTTAAGACTAACTTTTATATACACAGGTAGGAGTCTTTGAGTCTTTGGAATGGTAATTTTGTTGTTATGTGTGTCCTGGTTTAGTGGTGGTCAGGGTGGTAGTGGTTGCTTGAGAATTGAAAACAAAATAGGGGCTGGAGAGATGGCTCAGTGGTTAAGAGCACTGACGGCTTTCCTAAAGATCCTGAGTTCAAATCCCAGCAACCACATGGTGGCTCACAACCATCTGTAATGAGATCTGGTGTGTCTGAAGACAGTGTACTTAACGTATAACAATAAGTAAATCTTTGGGCCAGAGCGAGCGGCGACTGAGCAAGCTAGATTAACCTGAGCGAGTAGGGCCAACTGGAGCGAGCTTAGGCCCTAAATTCAAATCCCAGCAACCATTTGAAGGCTAACAACCATCTGTACAGCTACAGTGTACTCATATACATATAAATAAATAAATAAATAAATAAATAAATAAATAAATAAATAAATAAATCTTTAGAAAAGAAAAATAAGTATATCAGAAGACTCACCAGAACACAGTTTGTGGAAGAAGGAGTCGCCCAGGGTGGCTGTGGTGGAGAGATCTTCAACTTGCTGGAGCCTTATCACATTGGAGCTGGCCCCAGGGCCTGCCAAGATCCTCAGCTGGGCCTCATCATACCGATCCCCAACCCCAATGGGGAACACCGCCACTCCTAAAGTAGCCAAGCCACGAGAAAGGGCCCATGGTCAGGTGAATGCAACATACACACTACATCGGGCACCAGTACAGAGCCTCATGCAACCCAAGCCAGCCACACCCACAGCAAGCCTGTAAGGGAGACATCCACGCAGGCAGCAGGTGCTAATGAGCTACTGCTGTGCACCAGACACTGTTCAAAGCAACAGGGATGCCAAGCAGATAAAGTCCCTGTCTCCTGTCCTCGTAGCCAACACCCGCAGAACGCAGACAGCAAACACGCAAAGTAATACACAGACGGCATTCTCGGATGTAGAGAGATGCTTGCAAGAAGCTACGAGATGGGAAAGGTGGAAAATATACAGAGGGCGAGAGTAATCGTTTCATGAAGAAACACCTGAGATAAGGATGAAGGAGCCAGAAATACAGCTAGGGAAGAAGCGCCCCCACACAGTGAGCGCAGGAAGTATAAAAGCCCAGAGCGGACGCTGCAGGAAACAGAACATGCAAGAGAAGAAGCGAAACCCCATCAGACACAGCAACAACTCGATGTCTTCTCCAAAGGAGACAGCCGAGACCACAGAGGAGTGGCAGGCGCTTGTCTGCGCAGCTGCTGTGTTGAGAATGTGCCGTGAGATTATAGGAGCTACGGTTCCCGTCAGAAACCCAGTGCACTCTCAGGTACAAGGTGGCAGCGTTTGTGTGCAGTAGCGTGGGTCTCAATATTTTTTTTTTGAAGATGCAGCTATTTGATTGGGTTATGTGTGAGAAGAAGGGCGGAGCCAAGGGGGCTGAGATGCTAACTTGAACAGCTCCAAAGAATGAATGAGGTGAGCACAGAAGAAAACGAGTTAAAGCCAGAGCAGAGCTCATGATCAACTTGTCTCTGAGACCTAGGCTGAGGTGAGGAGGTGAGAAGTCTAATTTTGACCCATGTCCCTGAATTAGACCACTCAAGGGGATGAGCCTGAGAAAGCAGCCCGTCTCTGAACCTAGCTCAGCAGCACAGTGTTTGTCTAATGTGTGTAAGGCAGAGGGTTCAAGGCCCAACACTGCAGGAAATGGAAGAGAAGGGAAGCCCACACACACACTACTGCAGCATCTTAGTGGGGTCTCGGGACGACGCGCTGGATGCTTACGGTTGGCTCTGACAGCTTCCGCTGCTACGTCCACCGAATCCAAGGAGGCGTCCCCGACGATAATGACCACTGCTTTGGAGGCTCCAGGCCTGGCTCCGTGGATTTGTGAAGTTACATAGCGCACAGCAAAGGCCAGAGCATTCCCTGAAAGGAAAGAATGGTCCACGTCAGAACCGATCACAAGGACGGAGGATTCCAAACCGTCTGAGCACCGGGCTTAAGGCTGACGCAGGTGCATTCAAAGATGAGCAGTTATGACGCAAAGCAATACTTGGTGGGACTGGAAAGAGACACAGAGGACCATTTAGCTCCTCGCCAATCAAAAGAGGAAACTCAGACCAAGGAGTAAGGTTAATGACCAAGATCGCTCAGTCACTTAAGGCAAGAATCGGGATTGGAACACAGGCTCTACATCTAGCTCGTGGCTCCAAGCATTACCAATCTGGCTGGGGCCACCCTCCTGCTGCATGAGGTCCACCAAACTCTGCAGATGGGCTTTCTCCTGAGCCACATTCCACGGCACGTCAATGGTATTGATGCTTCCGTATTGTATCACAGACACATGGGTGAGGTGGGGTCCTAACAGCAAAAGGAGAAAGGGAACATTTGGAATCAGTGAACCCCAGGAAGTGCCTCTCCCTTACCTGCAGCTCCACGGGCGTCACTCACCAATGTTGGCCTTGGAAATGAAAGCCTTAGCAAAACTCTTCATTTTGTCAAAGTAAGACTCTGGCAAGCCAGAGGAGCCATCCAGGAGCAGGACCACATCCAGGGGTTGGCTGCAGTCTGCAGAGAGAAACAAGAAGACACTACACAGGTCACAGGTGAATGGCAGATCAGCCAGCAGCCCCCACAGCAGCCGGCAGCTCTTCAGTGCACCACTGAGCACGTGTTTGCCAGGGAGCCCAGAGCATGGGAGTGGGACAGGTAGAGGACAGGGGATATGGGGTCACTAGATTGACAGTCATTGAAAAGACTCCAGCTCTAGTCACAGGCAATACAAATTCCTGAAAATGAAAGCAAGAGGTTGCCCTCTCTAAATAACAGGAAAAGTAATTGGGGCTGTTTATGGGGGAGAAGAGGGTCAGGAAAAAATATGTATATGTATGTGTATATGTATGTGTATGTTTGGATGTGTGTATATGTGTATATGTATATATGAAAATGTCATTCTAAGACTCATAATTCTGAGAATTAACTAAATGATTAATAAAAGAAAGAAAATATGCTCCTGTGTTCTTGAGTCTAAGACTGGTTGAAACAAGGGGAAAGAGACAGAACATCATGTAATTGGGAAAGAGGCTGTAACCTCTGAAGGAGTCAAGAAAATGTGGCATCTGTGCCTGGGAGAGAAGGAAGTTGTATCATTCACAGAGAAGTAGACAGAACTGAGATCACTGGGTTAAGTGAAATAACTCACAAACATCACATCCTTTCTCATATGCTGAATCTAAGAATCTATAAATAAACCATGCGCGTGTGTGTGTGTGTGTGTGTGTGTGTGTGTGTGTGTGTGTGTCTGTGTGTGAAATAGGAAGCTATTTGAACGGAAGGGACCAGCAAGAAGGACAGAGAAGACTAGTGGATCAGGGTAATAAATATGAGCAAAATCCTCTGAAGCATATGTACAAAAATATAGTAAGACCCATTATTTTGTGGGTTAACTAAAACCATTCATTTAAAAAGCAAAGGAAATTGGCTTGTGTGTTTCTGAGTCTCTAGGGCAGGCAGAGTCCCTCTGCCCAGCCCCAAATGGCAGGCACTCTGGTCCAAGCTGGCCACAGCTGCAACCATAGGAAAGAAACACCCAGCCAGGACACACACTGACCACCCAGGTACTTTTCTTATCAGCAGAAAAATCAAAGCAATATTAACCAATCTATGAAGCTGACTATATGCAAAACAAAGAAAGACCAAGTGGTGGAGAGACACTAAAAGTAGCTGGTTCTTCTGCTGTAAGGACCCCAGCTTGTCAACCTAGCTATTCGGGAGTACTGTAAGTTATAAGGCTCAGCTGGCCTACAGAGTTAAGTTTAAGGCCAGTCTGGGGAAATTAGTAAGATCCTGTCTCAGAAAGAAAAAGGAAAAGGGGCTGGGTGACCCAGTGATTGAGTGCTTGCCTAGCATGGATCAAGAGGTTCAAACCTTAGTCTGTCTCACATAGAAACAAACAACAACAACAACAAAAAAAAAAAAAAAAACTAGTTACTGATTCGATACTAGTATAGGTTAGGAAAGCAATAGTTTAATTCTAGTACTCAGAAGGCAGAGGCAGGAGGATCTCTGCAAGTTTGAGGCATGCCTAGCCTACACAGAGACTTTCAGGCCAGCCAGGAGCACATAGAAAGAAAGAAAGAAGAAAGAAAGAAAGAAGAAAGAAAGAAAGAAAGAAAGAAAGAAAGAAAGAGAAGAAAGAAGAAGGGAGGGAGGGAGGGAGGGAGGGAGGGAGGAAGGAAGGAAGGAAGGAAAGAAGGAGGAAGGAAAGGAGGAAAGAAGGAAGGAAGGAAGGAAGGAAGGAAGGAAGGAAGGAAGGAAGGAAGGAAAGAAAGAAAGAAAGAAAAGAAAGAAAGAAAGAAAGAGAGAGAGAGAGAGAGAGGAAGGAAAGAAAGGAAGGAAAGAGGAAGGAAAGAAAGAAAGAAGAAGGAAGGAAAAGAAGGAAAGAAGGAAAGAAGGAAAGAAAGAAGGAAGGAAAGAAAGAAAGGAAGGAAGGAAGGAAGGAAGGAAGGAGGAAGGAAATGAGGAAAGAAGGAAGGAAGGAAGGAAGGAAGAAGGAAGGAAGGAAGGAAAGAAAGAAAGAAAGAAAGAAAGAAAGAAAGAAAGAAAGAAAGAGAGAGAGAGAGAGAGAGAGGGAGGGAGGAAGGAAGGAAGGACGGAAGGAAGGAAGGAAGAAGGAAAGGGAAAGAAGGAAGAAGGAAGGAGAAGAAGGAAGGGAAAGAAGAAGAAGGGAAAGGAGGAAGGAAAAAAGAAAAAAAGAAGAAATGAAAGAAAGAAAAGGAAGAGGGGAAAAGAGAAAGAGAAGAAAGAAAGAAAGAAGAAAGAAAGAAAGAGAAGAAAGAAAGAAAGAAAGAAAGAAAGAGAAGAAAGAAAGAAGGAAGAAAGAAAGAGAAGAAAGAAAGGAAGGAAGAGGAAGGAAAGAAAGAAGGAAGAAGGAAGGAAAGAAGGAAGAAGGAAGAAAGAGAAGGAAAGAAAGAAAGAAAGGAAGGAAGGAGGAGGAAGGAGAAGAAGGAAGGAAGGAAGAAAGAAGAAGAAAGAAGAAAGAAAGAAAGAAAGAAAAAGAAAGAAAGAAAGAAAGAGAAGGAAAGAAAA